>NC_043001.1:9702298-9774798 GCF_006345805.1 Octopus sinensis | reverse complement strand
TGATTCACAAATATATATATATCAGAGCATTAAGAAATACTCGTGTAATTTTCCTCTCCCTTTCACTCAAACCTTTAAAACTTTATGACTAAAAATATGATTATTAATGCAACTATTTTTATTGAAATCATCATAATAATAATAATAATAATAATAATAATAACAACCCTCATCATCATTTAGTCAAGCCAGTGAGTCAGCCCCTATGTGTAGACTTGACCAGCTAGAATAGCAGCCAAATCTGTCTTAAATCATACCCTAAAACAAGAATACTGAATGGAAACTCGGTTCCTTGGTGTATTTTCTCTAAGCCATGAAAAGCAACAATGCTGGTGCCATGTAAAATCACCAGTCCACTTTGTAAAGTGGTTGGTGTTAGGAAGGGCATTCAGCTGTAGAGACCATGCCAAAAACAGACATTGGATTCTGGTGCTGCCAGCTCCTGTCAAACAGGACAACCCATAACAGCATGGAAAATAGTTGTTGAATGAT
Organism: Octopus sinensis; assembly: GCF_006345805.1. Taxonomy (NCBI): domain Eukaryota; kingdom Metazoa; phylum Mollusca; class Cephalopoda; order Octopoda; family Octopodidae; genus Octopus; species Octopus sinensis. The sequence continues at coordinate 9,774,306 of NC_043001.1, read as the reverse complement.
GATGATGAAGGATATACAAGATAATGTAGTTTTCTTGAACCCTATGAAGAGAGAGGATCATGGCTGGAGTGTCTGGTGTGTCCAATCAAGACAGAACTGAAGCTAAACAACTTGGTATTGAAACCCCTTAAAAGACCTAGGCAGTGGAAATACTATCTCAGGCATGGATGCAATGCAGAGATGATGAAAAAATAAATTACCATTGCTTCAGATGGGAGACCGACCCAACCAACACAGTCAGGTCCCCATTCATTATTTGCCCAAGTTCTCCATACTGTTTTACACTAGTTGAACTGGTGCCCTAATCTTCATTGTTACTTTCATTACATATTGAATGTTGTCTGCTCCAGCCTTCTTCTGGTACCTTATGTTGGACTCAGTTGTGGTATTAGAATTTCAAACCCAACTCTTTATTTGATCAACAGGGAAATACGAAAAGTGTTTTCCTGTAGATCAATTAAAGGGTTGACAACTAAGTTCAGCACAAAACTCCTGAAGAAGGCAGGAACATACAATGGCCAAAAAATGGTGTAAACAACAATCAAGACCAGGTCACCAGTCTGACTAAATCTCACCAATATAGAACTGTGTTGTCTAAGTGGCTTTTGCTGTCACAAACTGGGACAAATCTTTGCTTCTTTCTTCTACTTTTATGGTTTCAAAATTCAACACCAGTTCATCATTGGTGCTGGATTTAACCCTTTCGTTTCTGTATTTCTGTTGAGATGATCTGTGTTTCTTTCAATTACTTTTAATGTAACAAAGAATTTAGTAAAGTAACTTAGTTGTCATTCAGCTAGTGTTAGGAACATAAATTGTGACTAAGGTTTGGTGGAAGATTTAAATTCAAAACTTATGAAACAAGACATTTGTACTACAGAGCTAGGGGCGGTTTCAGCTGGGTTGGTAACGAAAGGGATAAGAATTGTTTCTCTATTGTATATTTTAACCCTTTCCGTACAATATTTCTGTTGTGATACTCTATGTTTCTTTCAATTAATTTAAATGTAACAAAAATTTAGTAAGGTAACTTAGTTATCATTCAGCTAGTGTTAGGAACATAAATTGTGACTGTTTTGTGGAAAATTTAAATTCAAAACTTATGAAACAAGACATTTGTACTACAGAGCGAGGGTCAGTTTCAGCCGGGTTGGTAACAAAAGGGTTAACACTCATTATAAATATCAACTTATCAATATCCATCCGGAGCTGATAACAAATTTAATAATAATTAGCTAAATGTTCAAATGGTAATTGTCATTTAATGAAATTAAAACTTATGAATAGGTTGTGTCTATGACCTTGATAAATGGTGGAAATTAAACCAAACAAAATCTGAATGCTGGGAGCAACAAACAGCAAGAAATATTTTTGGCTTCTGGAACTTAAGCTGAGACTAATAATAGTAACAGAAACAATTTCTATTGGAGGCACAAGGCCAGAAATTTGTGGGGAGGGGCCTAGTCTATTATATAGACTTCTGTATTCAACAGGCACTTATTTCATTGACCCTCAAAGGACGAAAGGCAAAGTTGACCTTGGTGGAATTTGAACTCAGAATGTAAAAACACACAAAATACTGCTCAGCATTATATTGAGTGTGTTAATGATTCTGTCTGCTTTCTGCTGTAATAATAATAATAATAATAATAATTACAAGAGCACTTAGAGAGTGCAAACCTCCACCAAGGCAACACCAACGTCCTCTTAACAATTAGCCAGAGATGATTTTTAAAAGAATATCTGAAATAAACTTGACTAGTTTCAAAGACAAGACTGATAAAGATGAACCTGACTGCTCTCAAAAATTAAGTAAAAAAAAAAAAAAAAAACCAGAAAAATAATTCAGAATTCTAGTCTGGTACCAGATTGATCCCCAAATCAAATCAGTTTGTGCCAGTCACGAGGCCAAACATCCCTGAAAGTTTTATTTGAGTCCAGCTAGCAGTTCTTGAGATATCTTTGTCCATGGACAAACAAACAGATATGACTGAAAACAATACCTCTTTCTTTGCTAAGGAGGAGGTAATAATAATAATAATAATAATAATAATACTCCTTTCTACTATAGGCACAAGGGCTTGAAATTTGGAGGAGGGAACTAGGCTATTACATTGGCCCCAGTATTTCACTGGTACTTAATTTATCAACCCTGAAAGGATGAAAGGCAAAGTCAATCTCGGTGGAATTTGAACTCAGAGCATAACAACAGACAAAATACTGCTAAGCATTTTGCCCGGCATGCTAACGATTCTGCCAGCTCGCTGCCTTTATAACAATAATAATAATAATAATTTTGGCACAAGGTTAGAAATTTGTAGAGGAGGGGACAATCGGTTACATCGACCTCCCAGTGTTTAAGTGGTACTTATCAACCTCGAAAGGCATAGTTGATCTTGGTGGAATTTGAACTTTGAACTTAATGAGTTGGAAGAAATACATACCTCTAAGCATTTTCATCTGACATGCAAATAATTGTGCCAATCCACCCTCATTAACCCATTTGTTACTGTATTTATTTTGAGATGCTCTGTGTTTCTTTCAATTAATTTTAAACATAACAATGAATTTAGTAAAATAACTTAGTTATCATTCAGCTAGTGTTAGGAACATAAATTGTGACTAAGGTTTGGTGGAAGATTTTAATTCAGAACTTTTGGAAACAAGACATTTGTACTACAGAGCCAGAAGCGGTTTCAGTTGGGTTGGTATCAAAATGGTTAAGAATTGTTTCTCTATTATATATTTTAACCCTATTGTTAACATATTTCTGTTGAGATGTTCTGTTTTTCTTTCAATTAATTTTAAATATAACAAAGAATTTAGTAAAATAACTTAGTTATCATTCAGCTAGTGTTAGGAACATAAATTGTGACTAAGGTTTGGTGGAAGCTTTTAATTCAGAAGTTTTGGAAACAAGACATTTCTACTACAGAGCCAGAGGCGGTTTCAGTCAGGTTGGTATTGAAAGGGTGAAATTAATCATTTGTTAACCCTTTTGTTACCATATTTCTATCAAAATGCTCTGAGTTTCTTTCAATTTTAAATATAACAAAGAATTTAGTAAAATAACTACTGTTAGGAACATAAATTGCGACTAAGCTTTGGTGGAAGATTTTAATTCAAAACCTATGAAAACAAGGCTTTTATACTACAGAATCAGAACCGGTTTCAGTCAGGTTGGTATCAAAAGGGTTAATAACACAAATACTACTGCTAATAAAAATGGTTTCAAATTTTGGCACAAAACCAGTGATTTTAGAAGGAGGTGAGTAAGTCAATTACATTGACCCCAATGTTCAACTGAATAATAACAACAATAATAATAATAATAATAATAATAATAATAATAAACAATATGTTCTAGCAGATCTAAGAAAGACATTCTGAAAATAGGGTTATTGTGGATGAGATCCAGTATCCATTTAATTCAAGGGTATCAGAGAATAAAAGAAACTGAATATAAAGAAACTAATTCTATTTGAAGAACTCCCAGTCAAACGACTTAAGTTTCACCATTCCTTTCCCAAATATGGTCCCTTGTGAATATCTCTATATTTCTAAAACATGATATGCTAGAGGGAATTGTAGCCTGAGCCCAAATTTATAATGAAATATAACTTGGGGGAAACCGGAGATTTTGAAACGGCAGAAGACATAAAAGAAATGTCAGATGGCTAGAATATAGAATGGAAGCGAACTCATGTAAATAGTAATTCTTTAATAATGCTAGTTGAAAGATTACCACCAATTTACTCAGCTCCATTCAAAGCAGTTTGTGTAATTCTGTATTTCATCTTAATACACCAGTGATAATTATGAAAATGAAAGGGAGGATCCACTGTCGATCTTAATGATTAGCATTCGGTTGTTCAATTAACTGAATTCCTACTAATGAAGATAGCATGTAAGAGGCCAAATAGTCAATAGGCATATGTACCCTTAATGAAATTGTCAGGTTGAGCTAGTGTGACACAATGTGACATGGCTAAACCTTTGAAGAAGAGAGAGAAAGAGAGACAGAGTGAGGGAGAGAGAGAGAGAAAGAGAGAGAGAGGAAGTAGAAGGGGCGAGTGAGAGAGAGAGAGAAAGAGACAGACTAGCAAACAGAGAGAGAGAGAAAGAGGGCTAGAGAAGAGTTGGTGCTAGTATTTGACTGGTACTTTAGTAATACTGAAAGAATGCTAGGTAAAGTCGACATCAGTAGGATCTGAACTTTCATAGACAAAGGGTAAGAATGAAGACTGTTGTGTTTTCTATCCAAGTCTCTAATAATTCCCCCAACATGCCACCTTAGATATAAAGAGTAATGAATCGGAAAAAGTTCTGCTTGAATTTAATAAATGTGTTAACAAAAAATAAAATAAAAAAAACTCAAAAAATCCCTGTCGATTCCTCCGTGGTGTTGTTTTGCATTTATAATAAAACAAATATATACAAATTATACAAATAATTAAAAAAAATATACAGTACAGTACTGTTTCTACATCATGGATTTTCAGCTATTGGGGTGGGGGCAGGGTTGGAACGTAACACCTACGATAGTCAAGGGATTACTGTATACATGATGTTTATATCAGTGTGTGGCTTAGTGGTCAGGGCAATCGACTCAGGATTGTAAGGTCGTGAGTTCAATTCCTGGTGACATGCTGTGCATGAAGGCACATGGCTTAGTGGTCAGGGCATTCAACTCACGATTGTAAGGCCATGAGTTCAATTCCCAGTGACACGTGTCCTTGAGCAAGACACTTTATTTCATGTTGTAGTACCTGTATTTCAAAACATTATCGGCCTTATCACACTCTGTGTCAAGCTGAATCCCTGAGAACTATGTTAAGGGTACACGTGACTGTGGAGTGCTCAGCCACTTGCATGGTAATTTCACAAGCAAGCTGTTGATCGTATCATCTGGGACCCTCGTCATCACAACCAACAGAGTTCTGCTTATATCAGTGTGACGAAGAAACTGTTGAAGTTGAACAGAAATACTCTACAATGTGTATGCACAGTTGAATTATCTCCCCTTACGCCACTGCTCTATTTGCATTTCATATTTTACAAGAACAATAAAGCAAGGACCAGACAAAATTCTACGATCAATATAAATGGCTAGAATCCTTGAAGGTGGTGCCCTAGTGGCTGAAGTCCAAGACAGCGGGTGTCCTTTATTTTGAATATTTTAACACAAGGATGCACATTCGAAGACCAATCACCTCCTGAATTGAAAATGGGAAATAAAATGCAAATTTTAATGTTTTGAACCCGCAATGGAAGCGTTGTGATGTGTTATGAAATACGAAGAATCCAGGGTGATCTGATTAAGATGCCAGCATGAATATTGACACAATGAAAGGACGAGCACCTACAGTTTGAAAAAGATGTTATGCAGTGAAAGGAATTTCGAAGGTACCTGCGTTGAATACATGAGAATTTGTTAGAAATTGAATTTGGAGAAGGAAAAAAAAAATATGAAAAAGAAAAAGAATATAAAAAAGTAATGCCATAAATTTCAAAATATTTAAATAATTATAATACTATTTTCTTAGGGATTTGAATTTTTCAACAGCATGATTCATTTTTAATTCCAATGTTTATAGAATCAAATGTTTTTATAATATGAATTTTATTCGTTAAAATATCTAAATTAAATTTTTGTTTGTTTGAGTGTTATTATTAAATATTGTTGTTATTATTATTATTATTTGTTTTATTATTATTATTATTTTAAATTTTCTTCTTTGCCCTTAATAATTTATTCCAGAATCATGAATGGAATTATTCTACCTTGAAAATAAGTTCCTTATCAATTGTTTACTTTTTGTTTTTTTTTATTATTTATTTTGATTTTAATAAAAGAGACTTTTAAAGTTGTTCAAACAGGAGAGAGAGGAGACACTATAAAGAAACCAGTTGTTCAAAGTTAGGAGATGGAAGTTAATTTCAAACCAAACCAAAGATTTTCTAAAGCTTGAAAAGGAATCGCTGATTAGCGAATAAACATTAATCTTGTTCTTTTTAAACAAACTTGCATGCACACACACACAGATACACACACGTTCATATATCTTACATACACACACACACACGTTCATATATCTTACACACACACACACACACATGTTCATATATCTTACATACACACACACACACACGTTGTAATATCTTACACACACACACTCATATGTTCATACATCTTACATATACACACACTCATTTGTTCATATATCTTACACACACACACACACACACACACACACACACACACATATATATATATATATATATATATTATATATATATATACACATACAATATATATATATACACACATACACATACAATATATATATATATATTATATATATATACACACATACACATACAATATATATATATTATATATATATATATACATACATACACATACAATATATATATATACACACACATACAATATATATATATATATACATATATATACATACATACACATACAATATATATATATATATATATATATGTACACACAAACACACACACATATTTACACATGCATACGCACACACGCATAAGATTGTTGTCTCTCATTGTCTCTTCTCTATCGTCTGTTCATCTCTTGTTTCCTACTTAATCTTTGAGATGAGCAGTTGAAGGTTTCACAAGAATTGGTTAATGTTTCAACACAAGGAATGCAGCATTACCGTTCTGATCAAATTCAAATTTCAGAAATTAGAAGAGAAAATCTTTTTGAAAAGTTCAAAGAGACATTTTTTTTTCCTTTTTGTCTTTCTAAAAAAAAAATTCATTTAGTTTATTAATGTCGATAATTAGAGTCATAGGTACGAGTTTTAACGAGGGAGAAGATTGGGAAGAATATTAAAGAATGTAACAGTGTTGTCAAAGTATAACAACAAAATGATGGGTCCTCCATCAGTTTCTATGATGAGCATTCAGTTGGTTAAACAACAAGTGGTTGAGTACTACACAGAACTGGGTACCATTAAAAGTAATTCTCAGATAGAGCCAGTATGATATGATGTTACAAGGGTGGACCAATTGAATTACTGGTACAATTTATTTGGTGGGCTTCCATACAGTTTCCACCAATGTAATTTCACCTCCAAGGCTTTGTCTGATCAAATGCTATAGTTAAAGACTTGACCAAGATGTCAAACCTTGAGATTGAACCCAAATCCTCACAGTTGGAAGTATATTACTTAACCAGTCAGCCATGCTTTGCATTCATGGAAAAAGAAAAAAATTAAAAAGAAAAACACAATAAGTAAACAAAAACAATCTAAACCTACAATTAGTTTCTCAATTTCTTTTATATATTTGTCTGTATTTTTATTTATATCTTTGATTCAGAAGAACTTTCTTCCAAAAGAGACACTTTTTAAAAACGTTGGCATCTGGATAAGGTGCCAATTAAAGTAGAGACTGATGTTGGTGTTAATTAGATAGAAATCAAAGACAGGATATACAAGTGTTAATTTATTTAAAACTACCGTATCACAATAGTACTTTTGAGAGATGTGCATCCTAAGTGAAACTAGATTTTCAAAGCCAAAACCAAAACCTGAAGAATTCTTAACTTGCAAGATATAAAGAATATATAAGTATACGAAAATGTATGCAATTAAGTGAAAGAAATTCTGTAGTCTAAAGTTTAGTGGGATAAAAAAATATTTCGAGTTGAGATTTTCTTGTTTGGCAAACGGAAATGGAGAGCTAAGTAGTGATTTGTGAGGATTCACATCTAAAAATTTAACTTCCTAATATATGTATCAGTTAGCATTCACTTTTCCATGCTTGCCTGAGTCTACTGGAATTATTGAGGCAGATATTCTGCAGATGGTTGTCCTTCCTGCTGCCAGTCCTCCCCTGTTACTCTCCCTGTAGCCAGAATTTCAACCAAACAGCTCTGCTCGCATGAAACACTCGTTTACAATTACCATGCAATATCAAGACAAGGGTACATACAAACACAGTCGTATACACGTGCACATGTATATATAAATGCATACACATGGTAGGTTTCCTTCTGTCAACCATATCCACTCACAAGACTTTGGTTGGCCTGAAGCTGTAGTAGAAGATGCTTGCGTAAGGTACTGCGCATGTGGCTGACCCCAAAACCACATGACTGCAAAATGAGCTTTTTCACCAAACACCCACATCACATGTGTGTGTGTGTGTGTGTGTGTCTGGCTGGCTGGCTATATATATACACATACACATGCAAAGGTGGCGAGCTGGCAGACACATTAGCATGCCAGGCAAAATGTTTAGTAGTATTTCGTCTGCCTTTACGTTCTGGGTTCAAATTCCGCCGAGGTCGACTTTGCCTTTCATCCTTTCAGGGTTGATTAAATAAGTACCAGTTACACACTGGGGTCGATATAATCGCCTTAATCCGTTTGTCTGTCCTTGTTTGTCCTCTCTGTGTTTAGCCCCCTGTGGGTAATGAAGGAATGGGTATTTCGTCTGCTGCTACGTTCTGAGTTCAAATTCTGCCGAGGTCGACTTTGCCTTTCATCCTTTCGGGGTTGATAAATTAAGTACCAGTTACGCACTGAGGTCGATGTATTCGACTTAATCCATTTGTCTGTACTTGTTTGTCCTCTCTGTGTTTAGCCCCTTGTGGGTGGTAAAGAAATAAGTACTGCGCAGTGTGGCTGACCCCAAAACCACATGATTACAAAATGAGCTTTTTCACCAAACAACCACATTACATATGTGTGTGTGTGTGTGTCTGGCTGGCTATATATATACATACACACATGCAGAAACACACATGTACCCCCTTCCCTCCTCTCATTTTCTATTCAGTCTTTTTACAACTTAACTTCATTTCATGGCGTCTTCTTTCCTTAGACTGATCTGATGTTAGAATCAAATGCGAAATCTTTCACAATCTCCAAATATTTCCTGTAGCATATTTTCAGGGTTGAATTTTTACACTTTTTTTTTTTTTTTTGTTGAATTAATCGACAAATTTACTCACTGAAATATTTTTATGGAGCAAGTATTTGTTATTTTTTTCTTATATCTTTTCCTATTAAAAACCGGATTTTGATTGGTTAAGAAGTTGACACTTCTCCCATAGCATTTTCTGTCTATTCACACAAGAGTAAAAGAGAAATAGAATAAAAAGACAATAGAAAGACAAAAGGTCTGTTATTCTATGAAGCCTCAGGGAACAAACATATGTTATTGCAAGAAATGTGGCAAAAGGGAATCTACAGATATTGTCTCTGAGATGAGAATTGAAAATATTTATTATTCATATTTCTAACATTGACACAAGGTAATAAAAAGTTGGGGAGAGCTTATAGTCAATTTAATCAACTTTTAACAGTTGTCTGGCTTCTGTTTTAGTAGATTTAGTGGGATGGAAGACAAATTTGATTGAATTTACAGAACATGGAAAATTTGACTAAAAGCCAATCAAACCTCTATATTACCCTAAAAGGATTTCTAACTTTGGCACGAAACCACTTTATTGAGAAAACCACTGGACACAAACCTTGCGCTAGTGACATGAAATGGGCAAAGAAGAGACTAAAACTGCAATGAGTGATTTTGGCTTTTTTTTGTTTAATGTTTCACTCCAAAGGAAATCAGACTGCAGAATTCAATGTATCCAGCTAAAGCTGATAAGTAAAGTTCAATACTAGGGCATCTGTTCATCTATACCCTCCTCTGTTGATAGAAGTATACTCGCAGATCATATTGATAACAGCGACAACACTCTTATATAATCAATCAAAGTCTTCCCTACCTGGTTGTTTAGTTTATTGACCCTATAGAGACCAAAATGCAAAATGCTGGACTTACTGAAATTTGAACATGTAACTAAGGGAATTCTGTCTTGTATTATCTGCTCAAGGACATCTATATAGCTTTTGATATTTGTTGATTTAAATTTTGCATCGTTTATGGTGTCTGCAGAAGAGGAATGGCAAAACCCAGAATCTTTGGTTAGATCTCAAAGACTGGTGTGTGCTGGTGGTGGTGATGCTGCAGCCCCACCAGCACCACCACCATCACCACCATCATCATCATCTCACCCTCAGAACATAGCTGAATACCTGCAACAAAGTCTTCCCTAAAAAGTACATTCAGGGATTGGTACTTCAACAGCCAAAGGCTAGAATGTTGACCCTGAAAGGATTTCAGCTTTGAACGGAAACAGCCGTAAAAAATACAACAAGGCCGTGTAGCCATCTCTTGCCTTGCACATCTCTGCCAAGTCAGGACCGGTCTAATCTGATAAGTCTGGATTTTGAATCTCTTCTCTGTATTTTATCTTCATGATCAAAGAATTTGATTTTACGTGCTTCAGCTCACCTAATTGTTGAAGGAGGCACAAGATCACCTGGGAATATTATTTATCTTGTCTTATCTATGGAGAAGTTCCCATCTCACCTGCTTTAAGAAATTAGATGAAAGTAATGACTTTTAAGAAACATATAAGCTTAGGAGTGGCCGTGTGGTATTAGCATGCTTATGAACCACATAGTTCCAGGTTCAGTCCCACTGCATGGCACCTTGAGAAAATGTCTTCCACTATAGCCTTAGGCCAACCAAAGCCTTGTAAGTGGATTTGGTAGATGGAAACTGAAAGAAGCCTGTCGTATATATATTTATCTATCTATCTATCTATCTATCTATATATATATATATATGAGAGAGAAAGAGATTAATCATTATCATCATTTTAACACCTACTTTTCCACGTTTCAGAATTCAAGGCATATTTCTTGCTGCTAGCTGCCCCTTTTGTTGCCAACTGTCACCTGTTTCCAAGCAAGGTACTTTTTACCTCTGGCCAGATATGTTTTAGCAGAAGTCTGGAGGCAAACAATACCACCTGTGTGGTCGTGATATTCATTTACGACTATTAGGCAAAAAAGAGACAATGAGAGACAGAAACACACACACACACACGATGGACCTCTTTCGGTTTTCTCCCACGAAATCCTCTCACAGATTTTTGCTGGCACTGAGGTTATAGAAAACACTTGTCCAAGGTGCCATGCAGAGGAACTGAGCCTCAAGCCATGTGGTTGAGAAGCAAACTTCTTTACCAGGCAGCCATAGTTTAATGGTGCTGTTATGATCCTTCTCACTCAAAAAAAAAAAAAAATATAGATATTTGCATACAAGATAAAATTCTTCAAACACACAGACACACACACACACAGCATATTGTCCATAATTTTATGTATAGTTTAAAAAAAAGTTTTGGAATGCCTGGCCATTTCTTTGCAAATTATTAGAGATTTAAAGAAAAAAATGAATTCATTACTTTAAACATTTTTTTTCTAAAGCCATGTTTTTGTCTAAAATTACGAATTAATTAATTAATTAATTAATTAATCTGTGATAGAAGTGATTTTGGTGAGTTGCAAAATAATTTTCTTCAAACAATTTTGTCTTTTTTTTGTGTGTGTGTGTGTGTGTGCGGGGGGGGGGGACTTTTATTCATAACATTAAATATTGATGAAAATTATCAAATGCTACAATATCAACAACATTTTAGTTGGCGGCCGAAAATCTGCTTTAAAACCTTGGGGAAAATTTAAATATTTTGCTGTGAATGAGCTCCTTTAATGTAACACTTGATAGCTGTTTTGGTTATTGATTAACCCCTATCTGTGCCCATCCCAGCTTTTGGCCCCAGACACAGCAACGCATTGCTTTTGATTGGTTCCACTTAGTCAGCAAACATCTTAGATTTTGCACAGACCCAGCACTGTAATTCCATTAGTTTGTTTCTGTATGTCAGAGATCATCCAGTCTTTTTTCCCAGATTCAGCAAAGTACCAATATTATCTAATATGTTCTTTTTTAGTTTTTTCTTCTTATGACTGCAGTATATGATTTGAGAAAAATTTGGCTGTTATTTTTAGCAAGTAGTGTGACTGCATAGAAGTTCCTTGGTTTCTCTGTTCACTAAGATGTTGACATGTTACTCATGGGTAGCTTAAATTTATTCAAATTGCTGCAAATGCAATTTTACAAAATAGAAATTAAAAGAATGGCTCTACAAAAGCATCACCGTTTGAATATTTAATTCTTCCCTGAATAATTCTTGTAATTTAAAGAAGAAACAGTAAAAGAATAAAGTAAATTCTTATAACCGTGTAAGAATTCAAATTTAGTCACTGAACAGCAAAGCATTTGGAGAAATGCCACTTGAGGAGAAGTCCTCCATCACTAAGCAGCAGGTAGCAATGATCTTCAACGAAAATGGTTTACGCAAATCCTATACATGTCAAACCATAAAAGAATTCACATAAAACCAGATTCTGCTATTCACCAATTTCTCCCTATTCAAACTTCATTGGATGTGAAATAAAATTGAATGAATAGCTTCCACATAAATGCAAAGGAAAAGTACGAAATTCCATTGTTCTTACTCTCCTGCTTTAAACAAGACTCTCCATACTGCCTTAACTTCGAATTAGTAATGAACGCTTTCCAATGACAATTCGGTAACAATGGCATTATTGTGAGGAAGCTGAGTTAATTGGCCGTATCTACCCTATGTCACTTTGAAACAATAGTCGAAAACTTTTGGGAATCAATCAGTCAGGTGTTGTGGGAATAAAAAAAAAACAAATTTTCAACACAGTAAATATTACATTATTTACTTTATTTACATTTGATGGATATTTGTCCTCATCTTGTTTGTTGTTAACACAACGTTTTGGCTGATATACACTCCAGCTTTCATCAGGTGTCTTGGGGAAATTTCTAACCTGGGTTCTCATTCCTAAGGTATTTTTTGATATTATTATTATTATTATTATTATTCAGGTCACTGCTTAGAATTGAACTCGGAATCTTGGGATTAGTAGCCCATGCTCTTAACCACTACACCATATGCCCACAAGCATATGGCATGGTGGTTAATAATAATAATAATAATAATAATAATAATAATAATAATAATAATAATAATAATAATAATAAAATGCCCTGATGCAGTACCAGGCAGTGGCTCTCATGGCTTCTGATCTTAACTGATTGGAAGTGTTATCATGTACATTGTTTTGTCTTGGTATAAAAGATGGGCTACAGCAAATATTCTGCTCAATACCACAGATTTGCTTGTCAGTTGTTTGACCTTAACCAGTTGAGCATGTCCCTTAGTGGCTGACGATATGTGCATCTCTGATCACGAGCAGAAGTAGTGGGGGAGTATTATAGCCATGTGTTGAGAGGGATTCTTTGGGGTTTGAATAGTTCACCTCTGGAAACATGGGTGGTTCTTTCAACATCCTTAAGCAACCCTTATTCAGGGACCGTTTGAGCGGGATGGGCTACTCAACCTGAAGAAAATTCTAACTGGGCCCCACCTGCAAGGTCATGTGCTGTTTATCTTGATATGAGATCACCATGTCGCGCACATATGGTTGTGATGCATGTGCCTGGTGTACCTTTATCAGACGGGTAGTCATGATGGGTATATTGGGCTTCGTATATTTTACCCCAGTGGCACTTTGATGGCATGAACTGCTCTCTCACTCAATAATAATAATATTAATAATAATAATAATAATAATAATAATAATAACCTCAAAAAATACCTTAGGAATGAGAACCCAGGTTCGAAATTTCCCCAAGTCTCCTAATGAAGGCTGGTGGGTATATCAGTTGAAACGTGTTAACAAACAAGATGAGGACAAATATCCGTCAAATGTAAATAATGTAAATAATGTACATAATTCCTCATCTCTTAAATATAGAACTGTATTAGTTAACTGTTAGTTTTGTAGAAACACTCATTCAACATTTTTTTCATGCATGAATGAAACTGGATGGAGAATTATCCAAAGCTGGATCCTACACTTGGATGCCTTTCTAATTGCTAATGCACCCCTTAAAGGACTTTTTCTGTCCCCATTGTGTGTGCCTGCCTTCTGCCAATTCATTATGAAACAGACTCTCGGGGGAGTCACATATCAGGCATTCAAACAAGGTGGAGTGTATATACATATACACACACAAACACAATGGGCTTTATGCATTTTCCATCCACCAAATTTAATCACAAGGTATTAATTACTTCAGATCTATAGTACAAGGGACTTACCCCAGGTACTATGCACTTGGATTGAACCTGTAACTACATGGTTGCATAGTGAACTTAACTATACAACCACCTATTTCTTAGGTACAGATACGATTGTGCAAAGAAGTTCAGATCTGCCTGCACCTATATTTGTGCATCTCTCTTCCTGTCTAAATGCTTATATTCTCATCTTATATAACAATCAGCATAAATATGTTTAAATTCTCACAAGTAATTGAAAGTGATAAAGATAATTTCCAAGGAATATTTGAGATTAATTTGAAATGACGATAGGAAGAGAGGAAGCTTGATTTATCTACAAAAGGCAAGAGCCAGAATCACAAATATTGTGGTAGTATATGGGGGAAAAAGCTGAGCCAAATAAGATTTTGAAAAATGGTTTTTGAATTAAAATGAAATTTCCGTAATCTAACTCCTTGAGAAACCATCTTTCATTTAATAAAGGAATTACCAAAACTTCAAATGTCATATGAATAAGTGTTTTGTTTTATAGCTACATGAAGAAAAAAAAAACTGGCACTTCAGTTATGATGTGTGTTCCAGTAGATCCAATCAGTGGAACAGCCTGCTCATGAAACGAACCAGCAAGTGGCTGAGTATTCCACAGACATGCATACCCTTAATGAAGTTCTCAGGGAGATTCAGCATGACACAATGAAACAAGGCTGGTCGATGCACACCCCACACACATATGTACTGCAATAACCTGGAATTCAAGGGGCCACAGCTATTTAATATCTTGCCAAAACGTCTGAGAGATCTACATGGAGTAAAGATAGAGGTTTTCAAGAAACAACTTGCCCTCCTGCTGCCCAAGGTCCCAGATGAACCCTACATCGTGGCCAGAAACTCAAGAGAAGGCAGCAATATTAAACTCTGTCCTTCACCAAAAGCCAATCTCAAAAGAATGGCCATTGAAAAGGTGATAACACTGGTGGTGCCCCAGCATGACCTCAGCCTTTAGGGTGAAATGAATAATGATGATCTTCTTTTAGTTTCCATTTATCAAATCCACTCACAAAGATTTGGTTGGTTCTGTGCAACAGAAAAAGACATTTGCCCAAGGTACCACACATTGAGACTGAACCAAGAACCATGTGGTTGGAAAGAAAGCTCCTGGACCACACAGCCATCCATGAACCTACATGTGGCTATAAAATTAGATAACAGACAATAAGTTTGAGATAAAAAAATTTTATGACAATAGAACATGGAAAAGTATTAAAGAAGTTAAAATACTGCCGCAATCTATATTTGAAATGTGTTTAAGAGACAGGTACGAATGTAATGGTCATGGATGGAACAAGAACAAAAACCTTAATATCCTAAATATGGCTTCTTATTTTAAAAAGAATTTAATATTTTTTGTTTCATTTCATGTCTTTTTATTTTAGATTTGGTGACAATAGAAATGCCTTGCTTTATTTTCTTACTGAATAAAGGCCCATTCACAGAAAGCAATGACAACTTGATATGGTAGATTTAAGAGGAAGGAAAGCGAGAGAGAGAGAGAGAGAGAGACAAAGGTGTGTGTGTATATATATAAAATAGAATTGGATAAGAAAAAAAAAAGAAACTAAAATGCAACACTAATCAGTTATAAAGAGAAAAAATAATATCAAAAGAAAACATGACAGGGCAGAAAATTGAAATATCAGTCAAAGGAACAATAAAAAGGTGGGTGGGAAGAAGACTCCCATAAGAATTATGAGAGTATTCACTTGCCAAGAATTTAATAACATCACCAGTATCATCAGTTATACGTGTGCGTGGGTATATATATATGTGTGTGTTTGTGTGTGTGTGAGAGAGGAAGAAAGGAGTGATGTGTTGTATGTATAAATGTAGAGATAGTGTAGTGTGTGTGTGTGTGTCATCCGCAGAGCTTCAAATTCTAAGTGTAGGTGAGGAGAAAATAATTATTTCAGTGGTTGTTCCTTGTGGTAAAAGACCTTGAATATAACATGATGAGATCTTGTTGACAGCCATATTGGTACAGTACTGGCTTCAAGAAAATGATATAATGGACACACACACACACACACACACATACGCACACTTTCTGTGTATGTGAGCACCTATGTGTGTGTGTGTGTGTGTGTGTGTCTGTGTGTTAACACGTGTAAGCAATATGTATGTGATTGTCTTGCTTTCTCTCTCTTTTTTATATCTGTATGTCTGTACAGTTGTTTGTCTGTGTGTATGCGAATTTTTATTTTCATCCTTTTTTTTTGCTCCCCTCCCCTTTGACAGGTCAAGAGAATAATTGTGAATGAAAAGAGCAGTGGATTAAGTTGGAACGATTCATTTGGTAATTCAATTCTTGAGAAAGAAGCCTATCAATCGAAGAATTGACAGCGAATGGAAGTGATTAACTTTTTTTTTTAACCCCAAATCTACTCCTTGAGCAATACACACACCACACACGTGTATGTGTGTATATATGTCTATATACATATATATATACACACATACATATGTACATACCAATATATCTAAACCTACACACATATGCATATACATAATATATATATAAAACATATATATATGTATATGTACACACATACACTCACATATACTCACAAACATATACACGTACATATATATGCCCATACACACTATAAAGAAAGAGAACAAATGGAAACTGAGTAGTTGCAAAAGTATCTTCTGTTAAACGAAAATATATTCTCTCTCTGTGTTCTTGTATTGTACCAATATCTACAAGATCTGCTATCTTAGCAATCTTTCCGCCACCCCGCCCACCCATTCTCTCCAGCTCCGCTCCCAATCTTACATCTTGTGTCTGTAAAAATAAACTTCTAAAACGATGGCCGATTTAGTAACAGCCATAATATCTCTCGTCACCACTACAAATCAGATGTGTCATCGCTACTCAGATAATTCCTGCTTCGGCAGGAGCCCAGCCATAGTTCTTTCTCCTTTTATGCGGAAGCAGTTAGCACTTATAGACTGCTGTAACACTCGAACCAAACCAGAAATACAAACATATTGATTTGTGCAAAAGATGAAGCAAAAACAAACAAGTATCACCATAACAATTTATAAAATTTTCACACAATAAAACAATTCATTTCAAAGTAAGATAACAAATTGAAATGCAACAAATGAAATAATATATAAATAAATAGATATAATACATAAATTAATAAATAAATCCAGCCAAAAAATTTGATGAAAATTGTTTTCAAATCTCAGTGCAAAGTTAGAGCAAAATATCAGATCTTACAATTAATTAATTTGAAAGTATCCAGTTTGATTGTTTTGGAACTTAGCAAATTTATTTCATAAGATTACTCATAATTTTTTAGTTTTCTCTCTACTATGAAAGGTTTTAAAATCTTAGTTGTATTAGATAAATAGCCCTCTGACAATTAACTCACCGATTTTCTTTAAAATTTCCAATTTTTTTTTTTGGGTTTTGGTTTAAAGTTTTGGAAAGGAACCATATTTAGTTCAGAGACTAATTTTTTTTTATTTGAAAGTTCTGTTCCAGTTAGTCATGGAAGTTCATTTCTAATTTCATTTAGAAGACAGATTTAAGCTGAAATTAATGAGGAATAATCTTTAACTCTTGATACCATTCCACCTGAGACCACCCTATTGGTTCTGTGATAAAAACTTCCTATTCTAAAGAAATCTAAATTAAAACTTTCTGTCATGATGCCATATTAATTTATGTTCCAAACATCAGATTAATAAAGACAAGAATTATTTTTCTAAATTCTTCAATATTTTCAAAATTAATTCAAATAAAAGCATTGTCTTTCAACAGACATAGGATAACAATAACAGTAAAGCGATCTAAATGAAAACTTTCTTTTCAAAGTCCATATGTTCCAGACATTGCATTGATAAAGAGAAAAGTTATTTCACCATTTGTTCATCATCTCCAAAAGAAATCGAAGCCAAGGTAGTGTTTGGAAACCGAATACAAATTGTGCAGCAAAATTGAAATATTATATAAAAGAGTTGGAAAAAATTTAACCCAAAAGTCAGACACATAAAAATAGTTAAATATGTGATTGGTGTTATTTTTTTTTATTAATCCTTTTTGCCCCTTGTGGAGCATAGGGCCGGTTTCCCGTTTTCCTTGGCATACAGGTTCCCCACCTGGGTGGGACACCGGTCCATCGCAGGTGAGCTGCAAGATGCAGGAGGAAAGAGTGAGAGAAAGTTGTGGCGAAAGAGTCAGCAGAAGTTCGCTATTACCTTCTGCCAGAGCCGTGGGGAGCTTAGGTGTTTCTCTCATAAACACACACATCGCCCAGTCTGAGATTCGAACCCGCGATCCCTCGACCGCGAAATCTGCTGCTCTAACCACTAGACCATGTGCCTCCACTGATTGGTGTTAGAAAAGGCATTAAGAATATGAACCTGTTCAAACCTATTTCTGCAACTTTAAACTTTGTTACACGTTTCAACAGGACTGTTTAGATAGCACGATGGTGATAATAATAATAATAATAATAATAATAATAATAATAATAATAATAATAATGGTTGTTATTGTTTCTCAGACATATCAAATTTGTGTAATTAGGAGAAAAATTATCATAATCATTGTCAGGATTGTTATCACCATTATCACACTTTCTGCATATTTCCCATATGTCTGAGAAATAGTAAATTATCACATGATGATAATCATCAGAATCAGCAGATAGACGACAGGATGGCAATGATGATGATAGCAGCTTTATGTATTCATACAATATATTCCAGGAAGGAAAGCTATTTGACATACAGACACACATATATATCATGTGAGCATGGAAGGCAGACATTAAACGATGATGATGATTTATATCTATCTATCTATCTATATATATATCTATATATATATCTATATATATATCTATATATATATATATATTATATATATATATATATCTATATATATATATCTATCTATATATATATATATCTATATATATATATATATCTATATATATATATATCTATATATATATCTATATATATGTATATATATATATTTATATATATATGTATATGTATGTATGTATGTATGCAGCATGTATGACTGAAAATAAAATAAAAATATTTAAAAATAAAATATAAAAATAATAAATGCAATGGGAAGGAATATTAAAATAAGGAACAAAATTGAATTTAAATTCTCTGGGCAAACAAATTCTGCTTTAATATTTATATAGTTTTTTAATATTTATTTTTAACTGTCATTGGTAAATATTATAAAAATGATTATTTGAAAAATATCATCCCTAAGCAAAAATTGCAAAGACAAAGTGCCAAGCAAGTAAAATGTTTTATTCTAAAATCATCTGTATTCATTTTGAAGATATATACAGGTGAGGTGGGGTTGGGTCTGTGAGTGATGAGGACTAAACTCCTATGTCAATTAAATATTTATAGCCCTGGGTAGTTCAGTTGCTTAATAAAATGGAAACAATAGAAAAGTCTCAACAAGTCTCCATAAAATAACAAGGATTGCAGGAAATATTATAGCACAATCTGACAATTTAATATTTTAAAATTCCATAAAAATTAATCATCTTAATGCATATTTATCTGTTAAGCAAAAATTAAATAAAATACAAACAGAAATAGATAACAGAACGAATAAATGAATTCATTCAAATCTCAAATGGTTGTCTTAAAATGGAAAATTCTGTTGATATTATTCTATCGAGTTGAGGTAAGCAGTGCAACGTAGTGTATTACAGCAGTAAATTCTCGACAAACAATCTGGCTTCCATTACAAACTGAAACTGCATTACCTCACTCACATTTACTAATGTCCCAGTGGAGGCATGAACGTCAGAAATTTTCTTTTCGCTTCATTACAAAAATCTATGGTTTAACGTTTAGTTAAAAAAAAAACACACACACAAAAACAAAGCAACACTTTGGTACATTCCATTCTTTTATTCTAACTGGAGTAAAAGAGCTAGTGCAAAAGGTAAAGAGACAATGATGGATGTACGACTAGTTGTTGCATGTTATGTTTTGTTACTGGGAGTTGGTTGCTTGTCTAAGTCCTTCACCGTTCCACATGAAGATAGATGACTAGGAATTTGGGTTTTTCAGTCTAATAACTAACGAGATTTATTTTACTTACTAGCACTGTCTTAATGACTATACTACCTACTATCGCCACCGATACCATGGCCACCACCACTACTGACTGCTGCTGCTATGAAAACAACTACCTCCTCCACTACCACCACTATCAGTACTATTATCTCTGCACCGCCACCGCCATCACCATCATCATCATCATCATCACCATCACCATCAATATCCTCACCTTCCTAATCATCAACACCACCCCACCATCACCATCCTCACCATCATCATTATCATCACCACCACAACCATCACCACTATCACCATCATCACTACCATCACCACTGTCTTTACTACTATAACCACCACCACCACCACCACCGTCTGGCAGTCTTGTTGCTCTGACTACTGAACATCTTTTGATTAACATAACACATGATAATTGGGTACAGCTATGAGTGCGCAATGCATGTGCAGAGGTTGAGATGTTTGAGTTGTGGTGCAACGATTCAGTTGAATGTGGGATCACGCTGGAGATAAGGTGGACTCCTGCAGCAGGGGTAGAAGGGATTGGCCTGTTTTAGGGGCTGCTAGGGGTTTACGATGACTGGTGGTGGTGGGAGGGGAAGTTGTGTGTGTGTGTGTATGATCAAGTATTTGTGTGTGTGATCGAGTGTTTGTGTATTTGTGTGTGATCGAGTGTTTGTGCGTGTCTATGTGTGTGTATGACCAAGTGTTTGTCTATGTGTGTGTGATCAAGTGTTTGTGTGTATGTGTGTGTGTGTGTGTGATTCTTAATTCAAGGGGTAAGCATGACCAAATAGGTTTGCCTTGCAAACGTGAGGCCACCGGTTCAATTCCACTGCACAACGTCTTGAGGTTAATGCTTTCCTCCACAGACACAGGTTGATGCTAGCCTTCTACCCAAGTTCACCTTAAGTGACACCAGTCCTATCTGAGAAATACATTAACCCTTTTGATACCAAACCGCCCGAGACCTACCCCTAATTCTTATATACCCTCATTTTAAAGTCATCTAAATTAAAACTCACCCTCAAAATCCTGTGGTAATCTATGTTCCAAAATCCAGTTTAACAATGACAAATTTATTTTACAAAATTCTTCATTAGTTTTAAAGTCAATTAAAACAAGAACTCTCAGAGAGTGCAAACCTCTGCCAAGGCAACACCAACATCCGTGGAGGCACAATGGTTAGGGCAGCGGACTCACAGTCATAAGAACACGGTTTCAATTCCCAGACGGCAAGCTGGCTGAAACGTTAGCACGCTGGGCGAAATGCGTAGCCATATTTCATCTGCCGCTACGTTCTGAGTTCAACTTCCGCCGAGGTCGACTTTGCCTTTCATCCTTTCGGGGTCGATAAATTAAGTACCAGTTATGCACTGGGGTCGATGTAATCGACTTAATCCGTGTGTCTGTCCTTGTTTGTCCCCTCTATGTTTAACCCCTTGTGGGTAGTAAAGAAATAGGTTTCAATTCCCAGACTGAGCCTTGTGAGTGCTTATTGAGTAAAAACACCTAAGCTCCACGAGGCTCTGGCAGAGGAGGGTGGTGAACCCCGCTGTACTCTTTCACCACAACTTTCTCTCACTCCGTCTTCCTACTTCTGCCACAAAGTAGAGGAACCATGGTGTAACCCACTATGGTGTGGTAAACTTTGCTGCCTTACGTTATCTTAGTAATAATATTTATTTTACTTAAATTCTTTATTATTTCCAAAATTAATTGGAACAAGAGTAGAATATTTCAAAAGAAATGTGTTAGCGAAAACATAAAGTACATAGCTGTCTGTGAAGAACTTGGCCGTTTTTACTCAATAATAAGCCAGGAGCATTCACAGACAACTTCTTACGAGGGCTCAAAGCATCTCATGGCCTGAATACAAGACAAGGGATACATTCCACCCATCTCTATTACAGTTACTCAAAGCTGGGAAGAGTTTGCTGGTCAGATTTAACAAATAAATAAAAAAAAGACACACACACACACACACACACACACACACACACACACACACACACACACACACAAGGTCTTTAGCATTAGATGTACTTCAGTTATGAATTAAGCTCTTGCAATTTAAAGATTTGCATTCAGTAATTGTGATGATAATCAATACAAACATACATACATAATATATACATAATATACATCAACACATACATACATACACGCACACACACACACATACATACATGATTGTGGATATTGGAAAGTTCAATGCCTCTGTGTGACTAATAGGTTTGTCCTGGACTACTTTGCAAATGTATTGAATTCTCTCTTTGATGTAGTCATATGAGAGAGAGAGAGAAAGAGAGAGAGAGAGAGAGAGAGAGAGAGAGAGAGAAAGTGAAGGATATTAAAAAAAGACAGAGAAAGAGAGAGAGTAAGTAGTCTGTTACATTGTGGATAGCATTAATTTTTTTTTCCTAATTTGTTCCATTCTGTACCCAGAACCTGATAAGGAAAGGGTGGGGTTTATTGATCTGATGTATCTACTCGTGTCTCTTTGTACAAGACAGTTCTTCAGTTTATTCTTGCTATCAGAGCCAAGGCCATGCTACAGCCTTCATATTCAGTGTTATGTGTATTAATTTTTTTTCCCTCCTCTTTGTGCTGTGTAAACACTGGTATCTCATACTATCACATTCTACATTCATGGGTTTTGTATTCAGCCTTTGGACTGCAGCTATTCAGGAGGGGGCCCACCCCCACCTTCAAATGGTTCCCTGACAGATATGATTAGTATACATACATGCATATATACATACATACATAGATATATATGTGTGTGTGTGTTGGTATACATATAATGGATACCCTTTCTAACATAAAGGCTATTTGCCAACATAATGTGGTTGTCCTGGAAGGGACAATGTTACTGCTATTTAACCCCAGGAAGCATCATTTCCAGCTGGCTATACGACACAATATCTGTGTCCTTATATTTTCGAACAGAGAGCTCAGCAATATATATATATAGGGAGAGTTTACGGAAAAAAACAAAAGACGAAGACAGGTGGTGTACAAAGCAAACGGATATATTAGTATAACGCTCAGGAATAGAAAATAAATTTCTATTTCTTAATATATATATATATATATATATATATATATATATATTAATCAACTGAAATTGTGAGGATGATCTGGTTCTTGACTGAAGATAAAAGGCTTTGAATGACCCATCCATGTTTTTTGTATCGTCTATCTAGATGTTTTGTTGTCCCTTTTTGTATCACTTAGTTGTCCGGATGTTTTGCGTTCTTGTCCCATTTTGTATTTTATTTTATTTTATATATATATATAATAGAAATATGTTTCAAAAAGAAAATAGAAACAACACGTGGAAAAGATATGAGGAAACTAAGAAGAAAATAAGCGAAATTGCACATGGAATATAAAAAAAATAAAGGCTTTTTTTATGAAAAGTAGCAATAAATAAATACAATTAGATGAAGTGAGGTAGAATTAAGAGGAATTAAATTCATTATTTTGAATTGTTAAAGAGATTCAAAGACGAACTGGTATCGTCATTGCTGTTCACAGATATTGTGTCATATAGGCAGCTGGAAATGATGTAGCATTCGTCCCTTCCAGGACAGTCACATTATGTTAGCAAATAGCTTTTACTTTAAAGAACTGTTACTGAATATCTCTCTTTGAGGGATTTAGAAATAACAATATTTCTATCCTCTTTCTAATGCCAACCACTTTACATTCTGTATAGTGAGTGGCATTAGAAAGGGTATCCTGTTATAAAAACTGTGCTGAAGCAGGAATTGGAACTTGGAGCAGTCATCTGACTCATTGCTTCCCCACAGACTTTCCAATCATGTTAGAATGGAAAATGGACGTTTCCCATACACACACACACACACACATTATCCCTTTGTACTCTGCCTCTTCCATCATGGTGTCTGTCTTAAGAGAGCTTGATGCCAAATCTTTCCATATTCATTCACTATGTCTGCCATCCCTCAATCTTCCCTCTATTATGTCACTTCATTCATATCTATTACTCTCACTTCTCATCAACCATCTTTATTCCTCTCTCTCATCCTCTCTCTCTCTCTCTCTCTTACCAAAATTCATTTTTATTACTTGGCTCTCCATCCCCCCAGCTGATACTGGTTTTCTGCCAGGTTCATTCTGCTTACCAACAACCATGAAACCACTGTCAGTCTTTCTTTGCTCTATCTCCTACCATCCACTTGTTCCTATCACACACACACACACACACACACACACACACACACACGTTCTCTCTCTTTCTCTCTCAATTGTTTTGTCAGTCAGGTTTACCTTAAACAAATGGAGACAGAGTCAAGAAGATCCTCCAAGTCATGCAGGAGACAAGGCAACTTCTTTAATGCTGGTGCCATGATAAAAATGGATGAAAGACAGAATGAAATGCAGCAAGAATTAAACTGACCATGTAAAGAGGTGGAACTAAAAATCATAGAATCTTTAATTGAGCGCTTTACCATTTTCACTCCATGTTTTCTTATTTTATGAATTCTGTAATATGTTTTAAGTAATATCTATAGGGAAAGAGTGTGTGAGAAAGAATGAGAGAGGATAGAAGTGATAGAGAGAGATAAAGACGGAGAGAACAAGAGAGAGAAAGAGAGAGCAGAAGAAAGAAAGAAAGAAAGAGGAAGAGAAAGAAAGAGAGATGCAGCTGGTTACATTATTAGATCGAAAGTAAAGAATGAAACGATATTTCAGAAAGCTACATGTGATTATTGCACTGGTAACTGGAGTTGATCTCTTTTATGGAAAGCGAGATGCTTGTTCCTGAATCCATGATTGAAATTCTTCAGCAGCTGTTGGGGTGTGATGAGAGAAAATGTGATTGTGGTGTTGTCAGATGAGAATATCATGTGTAAAATGTGCAGAAAAGTTGTGATTCGGAGCATATAGATGTTGAAAGGGGTGGTTGATTAGACCGATCAATGTGTAACCATGTTAGCGAAACCAATGATCTGGGAGAAATTCTGCAGTTAAATCATCATACACAGGCCTGGCATCCCATAATATGTAAGATTATGAAAACTCAGATATAAATAGGTTTCTCTCTTTGTAAGAACATAAGAGATTTAATTGGCACACTTTCAGCTACATTAGGTCTAAAGAAGAAAAAAAAATATATTTGTTTCTGGCTTCAAAGAAATAACAAGAGGGAATATGTTATATTTCCTCTCCCATTTCAACCACGAAATATTGAATTTGGAAATCTGTTTGCTACTTGAAACCAAATGATTCTAGTATTAGATTTAGCCGAAAACTTAAGACTTCAATAATCTATTAGACTATGCTTCAGAATCCAACAAGAAATGGAGCTCCAGTTTGGAAATATGTGCTGATAAAATGCGAAAAGTATATTAAAGAGATCTATGCTATGACGCTATGAAGATTCAATTCAAGTTTGGGGTTTTCAAGAGCAGTAGTTTACAGTCAGCAGTGTGTGGTTCTAAATCTAAAATCCTCGCCACTGCTTTCGACTATCTGTGACTTTGCACCCAGCATCAGGAATGATATCTATAACTGATCAATAATTTATTCTATCAGGCAGAAAAGATTAACAATGCGAAGCAAATATATCAACATTAATGCTATGCCAAAAGGTTTGGAATCAAATTCTTCTGGGGAAGATTTTATCGAGTTTTATTTATTTTATTCTGAGAACAAGACAAAATTTAAGCAATTCAGCCTTAACCATTATGTGTGTGTGTGGTGGGATATATGTACATATATATACATATATATACATACATATACATACATACATATACATGCATGTATATACATAAATGTATATACATACATGTATATACATACATATACATACATACATACATATTTATACATACACATACATATATATGTATATACATATTTATACATACATAGATATACATATATACATATATATATATATATATATATATACATATATATACCAACATACATATATATATTCATATATATATATATATATACATATATATACCGACATACATATATATATTCATACATATATATACCTACATTTATACACATATACATACATATATGTATATATATATATATATATATATATATATATATATATGCCAGCATGGAAAATGGGCATTAAATGATTATATATATATATATTTATATGCGTATGTGTGTGTGTAAGCAGACACACACATACATATCACAGACAGACACATGCATTATACTATGTGCTGTTGCTCCCTGTGGAAGTGGTTCAATATTCTGCTATTCTACTGGTATTCCGGTATTATGGTGACAACCTCTGCCTAACAGGGTTCTATTCATACATTCACCTCACCTATATATCCACACAATGTACCACCAGTTTATTATACACTGACATTCATACTACTCACCCCCTACCTGCTTCCGACTAAATTTTCTCATTCTATTTCGCTCTTTTGCATCTGAACTTCATTATTCTCAGAGTTTATAGGAGTTCTACTTAAGACTGACATGTTTACCCTTGGTTTCTTAGACACTCTCAGACTCCCTTGGCTATAAAATACTTATTTCTTATATATAAAGAAGAAATACTAATGTTTCGTTTTCTACACATAAGGCTTATGTTTGTATACATCACACACATATTTATAAAGATTACTGTTATGCTGAATTTTTTTTCCCTCCACTTTGTGCGGAAATAAAAAAGAAAAAAAATTCTTGTGAATATATTATTTATTATTCACCTCCAAGAAGCCACATGGTGTGACTGAATAAACCAATAAAATGTTCAAAACTCTCAAACAGTAACACTACTTTCTTTTCATTATTATTCTTTTTTTTTTTGTTACCATCATCGTTATTATTATTATTATTGTTATTATTATTATTATTATATGACAAATATAATCCCAAAACACGCAAAATAACATGTAAGAATTTGCAGATTCAAATACATTGACTTATTCTGTGAAATGTCATGAGAATCTTCAATGCCGCTGCTGATAAATAGCAACTCTAACACTTAATACAAGATTGTCTTTGAGATGGCCCTTGGTGCAACACCTCTCTACTTGATCAGATTAGAAGAGGATGAGAGTACCGAAGCTAATGAAACCATTGACCGGAGTTTCTTGCCATTCTGTTTTTGTTTTTTTTTGTTTTGTTTTGTTTTGTGGAACAACTTGGTGCTGGTGCCATGTAAAAAGCAATGGTGATCGTGACACATAAAAAAAAAACGATCTAGTATACTCTGTCAAGTGGTTGGCATTAGGAAGGGCATCCAACTTTAGAAACCATGCCAAAACAGACAATAGAACCTTGTGCAGTTTTCTAGCCTTGCCAGCTCCTGTCAAATCGTCTAATCCATGCCAGCTGGGAAAACAGACGTTAAATGATGATAATGAGGATGATCTTATTCTAAAGTTTTGAACTTAAACTCAAAACACTTATTCCAAAATCGACAAAAGAGAAATACTTCCTATACTGAACATGGTAATTAGGGTAATTAATGGATAACTAGGCAAAAGTTATGACATCAAAAATGCCAATGACTCTGTATTGACCTATGATGGTGATGATGATGATGATGATGATAGTGATGATGATGAAGAGGCTCAAGAGAGAGTTTGATGTTATCCAAAGAAATAAAGGCAAGGACTCCTTTACAACTACCAGTAATTATTGTTGTCTTTGAAATTTGGTCCCAGAGCCCACTGGATTCTTGGATTGAATTAAATACCTGCCAAGGGCACACAACATACAAAAGCTTAGAAGTGAAGGCACCAATGTTACAGAATCCTGTGTCAGTCAGTTCTTCCAGAGATCCATACCAGAAAAAGGAAAAAAGAATTAACATTAAATTCTATCAACTTGCTAACAAAATTTTTAGTTTACCTTCAACACAGCCCCCACCCCACCCCCTGTCCCCCATTTAAAAGCATTTAGTGAGACCTCAATCAAAATGTAGCCTTTTACAGTCATTTTAAAATTCACAAATTATGAATTAAAATCATGAAAAAAAAAAAAATTAGAAGGCATAAAAGGTATTTCTTTGGTTCTTGGTAAAATTTCCAGTTATGGATTCAATAGAAATTATCTTGTCATTCAGCGATGGGTTAGGAGCAATACTTCATACGATTTCAATAATGTCTGATTAAAATTGAATGTCTTCAGATGTATACATAAAATTACTTCAACGGAAATATTTCTAATTCAAAATTAAATTATAGACCAGTGACTCACTTCACGTATGCCCAGAAGGAGGCTAATCAAATACAATTGATATTCACTTAGAAAACGCAGATCTTTGACCATTATTGTATAGTGTCATAATTCCGATTTCTATCAATAGAACAATGGAGTTAAGATGATGTACATACACAGGTTGAAGATGGGTGAATGATCAGACAGATAGTTGCACAGCTATTCAACAAACCATGTCTCTAAGTGAGTTTGCTCTTAAATTATGAGTATGGCTAGTATTCTTGAAAGATAGGTTGACCAGTCTCCATTTTGAGTGGTTTTGTGAGAATTTTTGGCTTTTATTCATTTTTGTATTTTTTTTTTGTTTTTTGTTCTTTTGAGTTTGGATGGTAGAAATATAGAATGAGTTATGGTCTCAATTGATTCGACATAAAATGAAAGGAAAGAAGAAAAAGAAAAGACAACCCACACCAAAAAAACCAAAAAAAACCAGCAATTTGTTTAGATATTTCTGTCTTGGCACACACCGGGTGAAATGCGTAGCCGTATTTTGTCTGCCGTTACATTCTGAGTTCAAATTCCGCCAAGGTCGACTTTGCTTTTCATCCTTTCGGGGTCGATAAATTAAGTACCAGTTACGCACTGGGGTCAATATAATCGACTTAATCCGTTTGTCTGTCCTTGTTTGTCCTCTCTGTGTTTAGCCCCTTGTGGGTAGCAAAGAAACAGGAATATATTTGGACGACAGATGCAAGAGAGGTACAGAACTGCGTTAACAAAAGTACACACTTGATTTGGGATTCTGTTGCTTCATACTCTCAAAACATTTACTATATCATTCAATAACATTTCTACATTTACTTTATCATTCAATAGCATTAAGTAGAATTCATTTCAACTCAAAAAATATCTGAACATTGTTTTCCCCATATTTCATTCATATTTTTTTTCCTTCTTTGCTATCGACTATTTTAAAAGTTTAATTCAAGCATAAATTTTGATATTTGTGACGCTCAGTTCCAATGTTTATTTGCTTCTAATATTATGAATAATTTAACAAAAAAGAAAAGAAAAATGCTTCTAATAGTCCTAAATTTATTACATCTTTGCACCAATGTCTGGCTAGCTTACACAATTTATCATCTAGTTATGGAGAAAAAAAATTTTTAAATAGAAAAAACTAAATGTAATCCTTTTAACTCCAGACCAATGGTAATTATATTTTATATTTTTGTCTCTGCCGTTGGTTATAAAGCTTACTATTAAATTATTTTCTGTTAGATATCATAAATGTTTATAGATATATTTGTATTAGAATATTTATGCAATCATCATCAGGCACAAACTCTCATTTGAAAGTTTTCTAAGCGTGTTGCCACTGCTTACATGTAGTATCCCAAGAGAACAGACAAAAGCATTTAGCAAGACTAGTTCTTTCGAAAACTATTTTCCAAAATAGATTCTTCTTCCTCTCTCTCCTCTATCTCTCTCTCTCTCTCTCACTGCTTTCAGTTGCAAGAAATATTTTCTATAGGTAACACTGAAGACCTTACGAACGAAATTTCACTGAAGCTTCTAAAGAGAAAACGAAAAGAGTAGAAGAAGAAGAAGAAGAAAAAGAAAATTTTCAATTGATACTATCGAACCATCTCCATTGCTTCCAACCATGTTTTGATTGATGAGACCTCTGATTTTCCCTTTGTGCCAGCCCAAATATGGTATCCAAGCTACAGAATGAACTCTGTGAATCTTTATGATTAGCGTTCTTATCCAGTCAGACAATGCGTTAGTTTCGGTGAAGTTTATCATAACACAGCGCAGTACCTGAGAACGATTGGATGCTCTCAACCTCTCTCTCTCCCCTATATATATATATACACATATATATATGCGCAAACACATACATACATTCCACTATCTTATAGTCAAAACATTGTAGCGGAAACAATGAAAGTTGAGTATACTCGGAAATGATAAGTGTGAAATAGCACTGATAACTCATCTTAGATATGTTAAATTTTGACAAGAATACTCAATTTACTGAATAATTTGATCTGATAATGATCATAAAATTATACAAATCTAGCAGAGAATAACATGGCATTCTCCCAAAGTTTTTCCTTCACATTTATGTAATGTCTGAAAATCAAAAGCAGTGTTCTGGTGTTTCTTTTGGGGTTTTTTGTTTTTTTTGTTGTTGTTTTTTTTTTGCTAGAATTGGTGTTATATGAATGACTGGGCAGTTTGAATAGTTGCGAGAGATTGTTTGAGCTAGCAAGTTAGAGCATCGACAATTAAACAAAATACTTTTACTAACCATCACCATCATCATCCTAACCATCATCATAGCCATCGTCTCTCTCTAAATCTGATACTTGTTTGCTTTGATAATTTAATAAATAGAAATTGTCAATTAAAAAAAAAAAAATATTAATATTTTTTTTTTTATTTTAATTTGAATAAAAAAAAAATGATAATGGTAACATATAAATAGAAATAAATTTTATTCTAAACTATGGCCAATGAAAAATGTTCAAAAGATACAAATATTTATTGATGTCATTAGATTATTAGAGTTAAAAAAACAAAAAAAAAAGAGAGCGAAAGGAAAATTCAGATGAAATTCCAGTGTTGTTTTCTTTTTGTTTTTTGGTTAAAAATTATTATTATCTGAGAATGAAGATCATTGCTTTCGGGCTTTCAGATCCATAACAAGCAAAGAAAGACATGAGAAGAGGGGGTAGGCAGGGGGGTGGGGTACGGGGAGGCTGGAGGGATTTAATAATGAAAGTGCAATGCTGGATCCTGTTGTATCAAAAGGATTTGCAAAATGGCGGAGGACAACAAAAAGAAGAAGAACCAAAATGTAAAGGGGGTGGGGTGGGGTTCGAGATAGCTGTGGTGGTGGTGGTGGTGGTGGTGGTGTGATGGTGATGGTGGTGGTGATGGCAATAGTTAAAGAAGAGATGTGTTGTGAGAAGCTGATAACTCATCACGAGTTCAGCAGTGGTGGGCATGCAACCAGAAACGCAAGAGATCAGAGTCCAATACAAAAATTGTCAACAAAATCGGTAAAGAGAGAGAGAGAGAACAAGAGACAACAGCGCCATAGTCCTTGATTCTGCTGCGAAGATTTACATTAAGAAACAATGGTGGACATGGTGGATCAAAAGGAATTCCATCCATGACCTTTCCAATTTTATTCCTCTTTCAAGTAGCAAACAACATTATTGAATATGTCCTTCCTTTTATATATTTGTTTTTCGTTGTTGTTTAACCCTAGGTCATCCATTATCGAGTAGACCTGTGATCAAAAGCATTTTGGGAGCAATCTTCATCATCATTAGGCGCAGGAGTGGCTGTGTGGTAAGTAGCTTTCTAACCAACCACATGGTTCCGGGTTCAGTCCCACTGCGTGGCATCTTGGGCAAGTGTCTTCTGCTATAACCCCAGTCCAACCAATGCCTTGTGAGTGGATTTGGTAGACGGAAACTGAAAGAAGCCTGTCGTATATATGTATGTATATATATATATGTATGTATGTGTGTGTGTTTGTGTGTTTGTCCCCCTAGCATTGCTTGACAACTGATGCTGGTGTGTTTACGTCCCAGTCACTTAGCGGTTCGGCAAAAGAGACCGATAGAATAAGTACTGGGCTTACAAAGAATAAGTCCCGGGGTCGATTTGCTCAACTAAAGGCGGTGCTCCAGCATGGCCGCAGTCAAATGACTGAAACAAGTAAAAGAGTAAAGAGAGTATCATCATCATCACCATCATCATCATCATTTAATGTCTATTTTCCACTTTGGCAGGAGTTGGATTAATGACTAAGATTATACTGTTCAATGTGTTCATTTCTTAAGATGGAAGATTGTGATTTGAAAGAGATTAGGCTGCTATTTCTAGCAGGAGGAGTGATCATTTGTGAATACATGTACACAGGTTTGGCTGTGTGGGTAAGAGGCTCATTTTGTAGATGCTTGGTTTCCAGTTCAGTCCCACTGCTTGGCACCCTGGACAAGTTTCTTCTACTTTAGCCCCAGGTTGACTGATAACGCCTTGTTGGTGGTGGTTGTTGGAAACTATATGAAGCTTATTGTGAACATGTGATTTTGATGTTTGCTTGTCCATGTTTGCATAAGTCAGACAAAGTTTAAGGCAAAGTGAGTCTCTCAACCATAGAGCCACACTTGCTCCAGCTGAAGCTGATCAACTGAAATCTCACAAGTATTACGTTGTTAATTACCAATCAAGGTTTTAATTTAAACACAAGCATTTTTGCATAAGCAGTCTCAGATTGGTTAGAATTTTGATAGTTAAGACAACAAAGTGCAACTTGGGGGTGTGTGATTTGGTTGTTATTTCTAGCACTTCAAGTGGCTATTTAGAGGATGCTATGCGTGCACTTATTAAGGAATGTTTTATTAATCAGATGAATTTTTCTTCTGACTATAATCTTAAGAGATGCTAGTTGTTGTTTGTAAGTAGCTTCTGTCAGTCCTGGTTTTGCAGATCTTGTTATGCGAACGTAAATGAATAAAAACCAAAAGATTAAGAATCAGAACGGACATGTCAAATCCAATTTAATCAAAGACTATCTTATGTAATCTTCATCTTATCTATAGTCAGTCTTTTCTCTAAATTCACACACACACACACAAACACACGTGGTATGCAAATTTGTGAAGTGTTCCATATTTTACCCTGTTGGTGTTAGAGTCATGTAAAAAAGCACCCATTACACTCTCGGAGTGGTTGGCATTAGGAAGGGCATCCAGCTGTAGAAGCCTCTCTAAAAAAGACAATGGAGCCAGGTGTGCCTCCCTACCCACCCCCAGCCATAACAGCTCCTGTCAAACAATCCAACCCATGCCAGCACAGAAAACAGGTAATAAATTTTACACATATGCACACACACACACACTGCATGCATATTTAATGTTATCACATGAAGAAGAGTGACAGTGAATTTGAAGTTTTGAGCCATTACACTTTGTCGGACAGTCTGAAGTCTAGCACGGAAAAAAACTTCAAAGTCCCTATCAGCCTGCTTCTTGTAAATGTATAATAACCATGTACTCTGCAAAAAAGTATGAAGTAATTCTTCTCAAAGAAAAACACCCACACACACAAGTTTTGTTACCATGGTTTTGCTGGAATATATTGCCTTTGTTTTAATTAATTTTCAAAATAAAGAATTTAGTAAAAAAAAAAGATTAATTAAGATTGTGTTGTAAGATGGCAAATGGCAAAATCATAAGAACATCTGAAAAAATGCCTCGGGATATTTCTTGCAATTCATTAACATGGTAATGAAGATAAACATAATCCTTCAGGTTACCATTACAGTTCAAACGCCTTAGGGGCCGATAAAATAAGATAAAGAAAAATAGCAGTCAAGTACTAGGTTAATGTAAATTAGCTAATCCCATTTTTCTAAAATTGTTGACCTTAAACCCAATATTGAAATTGTAATTTTGGTCACTTTGAATTAAAACAAAACAGAAAAGAAGAAAATGGTAAGATAGGTGCAAGAATGGCTGTGTGGTAAGAAGTCTGCTTTCCCGACTGCATGGTCCTGGGTTCAGTCCCACCATGTGATATCTTGAGCAAATGTCATCTGATATGGCCAGTTTGAATGTTAACCCTTTTGATACCAACCCAGCTGAAACTGCCTCTGGGTCTGAAGTACAAATGTCTTGTTTTCATAAGTTTTGAATTAAAATCTTCCACCAAACCTTAGTCACAATTTATGTTCCTAACACTAGCTGAATGATAACTAAGTTATTTTACTAAATTCTTTGTTATATTTAAAGTAATTGAAAGAAACACAGAACATCTCAACAGAAATATGGTAACAAAAGGGTTAAAATATATAACAGAGAAACAATTCTTAATTCTTTCGTTACCAACCCAGCTGAAACCGGCTCTGGCTCTGAGTACAAATGTCTTGCTTTCATAAGTCACAATTTATATAAAACACTAGCTTAATGATAACTGAGTTATTTTACTAAATTCTTTGTTATATTTAAAATTAATTGAAAGAAACACAGAGCAATCTCAACAGAAATATGGTAATGAAAGGGTTAAAGGGTTAATTTCATGGTCAGATAAGTACAAAGACACGAATGAATTTATGGGTAAGAATACATATATTTATGTATATGGACTATCTTAAAATACTATAGAACAGGTGAGCCACTCTGAGATCTAACCTATGTAAGGATAGGAAAAAAAAGAAGATTTAGTGAAGATTTAGTGTATTATCAGCATGGCTGTGCATGTGAGTATGCACAAGTGCACATACATTTGCTTATGTATATTGCATTACAAGTGCATGCTTCAGAGTGTATTTCCAAAGAGAAAGAGAGAGAGAAAAAAAATATGTGTGCAGATTGTATGAAATCCCCAGGTAACAGAGAAATCATCAAGTACTCCTCAACCTGTAAATTTAGCAAATTTACACCTGTCTTGGCTCAGGTGGTTCGGTATATTTAAAAGATTAGTTTCTCGATTGTTCATACCTGAGATTCTACCATTCCTCAGGAGGGAAATGGTAAATATTCTCATGTAGAAAGACTAAATTAGTAGAAAGAAATGCTAAAGAAAATCAGGTGAATGTATAGGGTAGTTAAACTGTTGCTGGTTACATGGATTATGAGTTCAAATCAACTGAAAGTATTGTTACATTTTGATGTAAAACATTTCATTCTAAGTTGAGTCAGTTTATTTTACAAAAAGAAAATAAGACAATCTGCACAGTTTCTCTGAGAAAGATATTAAATGATAAGCTTGTATTGTAGTGAAGAACATACCTTCATGTTGTCTGTACAGACACATCACCATCATCATTTACTGTTAGTGTTTCAAAAGAGCTGGCAAGTTGAAGGATTGCATTAACCCATTCGTTACTGTATATTTATTTTGAGATGCTTTGTGTTTCTTTCAATTACTTTAAATATAACAAAGAATTTAGTAAAATAACTTAGTTATCATTAAGCTGGTGTTAGGAACATAAATTGTGACTAAGATTTGGTGGAAGATTTGAATTCAAAACTTATGAAAACAAGACAATTATACTACAGAGCCAGAGCCGGTTTCAGCTGAGTTGGTATCGAAAGGGTTAAGTTCCAATGTCTGCTTGCCCTTTCTAATACTAACCACTTTATAGAGTGGAAACAACCCTAGTAAGAACCTCAATGCAGTCCTTCAACTCCTCAGGTCTTATTGAATCATCCAACCCTTGGAAGTATGGCAGACAAGTGTTAAATGGCGATGATGACTGATGTTTATTGACTTGGAGATAGGGAGAAGGAATGATGAATAAAAAGAAATTAAAAAGACAAAAGAACCTAGAGGTGAGCTTGAACTCAGATTGTCAAAAGATGTGAATCAATTCCAGTCTCGGTGCTACTATTTCCGCTAACCTAACACTATCACTAAATGAACACTACATATAACGAAGACAACAATAGCAAGAATAAGAATAAGAATAACAACAAGATGTTCATCAAGAAAAATAAGTTGAACATTCAAAATAAAGTAGACAGCAATTATATGAAGTACAATTTATTGAATTTTAAGCATATTTAATCTGCTGTCAGTTTACAGATAGCAATTGTCAAGTCCAAGTCAACAATATATCGTTCATGCAATATGGTCAGTCGAATACAGATTTTCAATTTCAACTCGATATCAATCACTTCAACCGCATTTTTATTCTGCCAACCCCAACCCCACACCCACAAAATTGTCAGTTAACATCAAGGAGACGTAATTATTCTCATTTAATTTATAAAAATCACTCAGCCTTACAAAGAATTTTAAAAGATAAGCATGCAGCTTTTCAGGATTGTTAACATATAGCATTCATCTTAATTAAGATAAAGAGGTGGCTCTGCCTCCTACTCTCAAAGAACTGCTTGCTCTACCTTACACTCTTTTCTATTTCCGTCTCTATAGCTCTACCTTGTTTATATTAATTTTATCTCTCTCGCACATACAAGCTGTGAGATTGGCGTACGTATTTGCATGACATATATGAAATGTGTGAAGGACCTTGTGTGTGAATCATTAAGTGTGTGTACGCGTATGAGAGATTACTCATGGGTAGCTATGACAAGGGGCATGCCAGCCGATAAGCTTGCATACATTAAAACATTAAAATCAATGCTGTAGATACCGAACATTAGAGAGCGATGATGGATGGTCTTGTGGTCCATCATTCCAGACTACACAAATGGCTATTTAATACTAAACAGATCCAGAAGACTTTTTAATTGACAATTTTTATTTATTAAATTATCAAAGCAAACAAGTATCAGATTTAGAGAGACGATGGCTATGATGATGATGATGATGATGATGATGATGATGATGGCGATGATGATGATGATGATGGCGATGATGATGATGATGATGATGAGGATGATGATGATTATGATGATGATGATGATGATGATGATGATGTGATGATGATGATGATGATGATGATGATGATGGTGGTTATGATCATGATGATGGTGATGGTTAGTAAAAGTATTTTGTTTAATTGTCGATGCTCTAACTTGCTAGCTCAAACAATCTCTCGCAACTGTTCAAACTGCCCAGTCATTTTAAGGAATTCAACCATGCAATGACACCATTACCATTTCACTTACCATAAATCAAAGTATAATTAATTTTCAAAATATAACAGACTTAAGCAGCAGAAAATAGTGAAAAATATTGACAAGAAAATGAGAAGCCATTGCTTAAGAGCTTCAACCATGGGCCTAATATCTGAGAAAATTTCTGTAATTTTGGCAGTAAGCAGACTGATAATCAGAAATATTCCAGCTGTGCTCATCTCAGAAAGTCTATCTGGGACTACAGTATCCAATGTGTCTTTTTTTT
Source organism: Octopus sinensis (assembly GCF_006345805.1). Lineage (NCBI taxonomy): Eukaryota > Metazoa > Mollusca > Cephalopoda > Octopoda > Octopodidae > Octopus > Octopus sinensis. The sequence continues at coordinate 9,737,021 of NC_043001.1, read as the reverse complement.
TTCTTTTCACATTTTCTTTATTTTTTTTCGTTAACAGTATGATGTAAATTGAAGTAGAGATGGCTGCATGCAATTTATAACCAACCAAATGATTGCACAGCAACTCCTTCGTTGGTTCAAAGCTTAATTAGTAATATAAGCAGGGGAATATTATATCATTGGGAAGGGATAGAGCTGACAAAACTACAGGGTTTTTTTTTTTTTTTTTTGTTTTTTGTAAAAACTCTTCAGAAAGAAGCAGATTTAAGAAGAATATTTAATTCTTATCTAAGTGTGAGCAGCAACATAGCAGACCCAGAAAATGAAACATCATCTGAACTGAACCAATAGTATCAAATGCAGTAAGAAATTTTCTAAGTGTCGAGTTAACCAGGAACTATTTTCCAACCAACCACAAATGCTTTTAAGGTATTCGATAAAAAATACTATCAAAGTAAGCTTTAGTTGCAAACAAAATGAAAGGTAATATAAGATGAATGCAAATTCCATCAACGATCTGTCAACAGCAACAGTCAAGAATCTGAATTTAATTCTAAGGTAAACTAACCATTTTGATACTAACCTGTCTGAAATTTTATTTTGTTATTATACACATTCCCTGTTTTATAGTAATTTTGATTAAAATCTTCCATCAAAATGTTAATTTTTATTCCAAACACCATCTTAATGATAAAGCTGTTTTAATGAATTCTTCATTATTTTCAAAATTAATTGAAACAAAAGACAATATATTTTAGCAGAAATTTGGTAACAAAAGGGTAAACCCTTCAGCATTTAACCCTTTTGTTACTGTATTTCTGTTGAGATGCTATGTGTTTCTTTCAATTAATTTTAAACATAACAAAGAATTTAGTAAAATAACTCAGTTATCATTCAGCTAGTGTTAGGAACATAAATTGTGACTAAGGTTTGCTGAAAGATATGAATTCAAAACTTATGAAAACAAGATATTTGTACTCAGAAACAGAGCCAGTTTTAGCTGGGTAGGTAATGAAAGGGTTAAACCAGCCGTTTCTGGCTAAAGCATTCTACCTGTTCTGTTGAAACAAACCAGACGTAGCATTTCCTACCTACACTATTTCTCATTCCAAAAACAAACAATCAACTCAGGGAAATCACAAAGCTATGAGATAATGCGTGATTAATCCAACGCAATGTATATAAATAAATATTACATTTGACAGAGTATTGTGAAAGCTAACGGGTTAAAGAAATGGTAAATGCTTGAGTTTGGCAAGAGTCTGCAGAGTCAAAGCAGCATCTTTGGTTATCAGTATGATTGAGGTTAGTTTCGGGAGAAGGTTTCCTCAATCATTCAAAAAGAGAGAGAAATGTCATGGCAGGATCCAAATACATATTTATAGGGGAGGAAGGAAGTAGGGAAATCTAAAAGACCCTTACATGAAAAGTCATACCGGATGATCAATGGTGGAACCCAGCACATCCACGTGCAGCTGAAAACGTATATCTTAATGCAGTGTTTCGATATATAAAATGGGGGAAAATAAGAAAAGAAAAGAAAAGAAAAACAAAAAAAGACAAAACGAAAATAAGGAAACAAAAAACAAAACCCAGAGAAATCGTCATGAAATGGCATCATAGAAATAAATTCTATCTGGAAAATTGTTGTTGTAAAGAGAAAGCCTGACTGATCTGGCAGAAGTGTGCAAATCGCATTTACTCATAACACTAAAACATTGTAACTGAGCCCATTATTGCGTTTTTATTTAATGCTTTTCTCCATTGAAATCCTATCTGGAGAATGCCTGAGCAGAATGCGCACGTGCACGCACGCATGCATGCACACACACACACACTATATATATATATGTGAAGGAGTGGCTGTGCGGTAAGTAGCTTGCTCCCAACCACATGGTTCAGGGTTCAGTCCCACTGCGTGGCACTTTGGGCAAGTGTCTTCTACTATAGCCTCGGGCCGACCAAAGCCTTGTGAGTGGATTTGGTAGATGGAAACTGAAAGAAGCCCATCGTATATATATATATGTATGTGGGTATATATATGTATATGTTTGTGTGTTTATCCCCCCCCCCCAACATCACTTGAGAACTGATGCTGGTGTATTTACATCCCTATAACTTAGCAGTCTGGCAAAAGGAGACCAATAGAATAAGTGCTAGGTATACAGAGAATAAATCCTGGGGTTGATTTGCTTAACTAAAAGGCGGTGTTCCAGCATGGCCACAGTCTAATGACTGAAACAAGTAAGAGAGCATAAAGAGAGTATACATGCATATATATACACACATACACATAAATTTCTTTTATTGGTTTGAGTCATTAAAATGTGGTCATGCTGGAGCACTACCGTTAAGAACTCTAATCAATCCCATCAACTATGACACTCGTTTCTGTCTAGTTCGTGCTTTATTGCTTTAGCAATATTTGCGACCTTCTTGACACAGAGTCAACTTGACACCAGTGTATATGGTATACTCAAGCAGTTTATATGTATATATGGGATACATACACAGACAACAAACATACACATACACACACCAAGATAAACATACAGGGTTGGGCAAAAGTTACCTGACAGTAAATCAAAACCATTTAATTCCAATAAATTATTTTATATGAGACTTTGCTAATAAATAAACAAATGTTGAGAAAAATCGGTGATTTTTACTCACAGAATTTAATTAGTAAACAATCATAATTGGAATGAATAAATAAAATTGAGTATTAAGTATGTATGGAATTTTGATTTACTGTAGATGTGATACCAGTGTCAGTGGCAAGTAAAAGCACCATCCGAACGTGTCATTGCCAGCGCCGCCTCGACTGGCCTCCGTGCCAGTGGCACGTAAAAAGCACCAACCGATCGTGGCTGTTGCCAGCCTTCCCTGGCACGTAAAAAGCACCCACTACACTTATGGAGTGGTTGGCGTTAGGAAGGGCATCCAGCTGTAGAAACACTGTCAGATCAGACTGGAGCCTGGCGCAGCCTCCTGGCTTCCCAGACCCCAGTCGAACCATCCAACCCATGCTAGCATGGAAAGCAAACGTTAAACGATGATGATGATGATGATGATGATATCACGTGACTTTCGGCCAACCCAGTATGTGCATGCCATGTATCTGGATTTGGTAAACAGAAACTGTACGAAGCCTGCTGTATATTATCATCACCATTTTAACATCCTATGTTGGCCTACTCACCAAGCTAGTAGGGTGGCATCATTTAAAAGCTAAAACAATGCAAAGTGCATTGTGACCAGTGATGTATAACAACATCTGATAGTCTGGTCGATAGCACGGCGCTGTGATAACAGACCTAAATATATATGTACAGACACTTTCCATTTAAAGATGTACAGACACCATTCTTTTATTTATCCAAAATTTATTCCAAGTAAAAGATTTTCTCTAAATATATCAATCATCAACAATGTTGTCATCGGTTCCTTGATAAAATATCTTTGTTAGAATATCAGAACCATTCATCAAAATTAAACTTTGAAAACATATCAAGCTAGCTGCAGAGTTTCTAAAGTTTTCTAAAGACAGTTTAAAATATTCATAATTGTGTGATAAATTCTATTGAGCCATCTTGTGATTGGTATGCAGAACTAATCAATTAATTACTCTCGTATATGACTACCATCTTTTAATAATAATTAAACTAACGATATAGAAGAATCTTAATACCTGACTGCTTCCTCGCATGTAATAAATAAACTAAGTCTGAAGTAGTTAATAGAGTGGTAGATGGATTATCCTTAGGATAATCTGACTGATTAAATTGATTTGAATATTTGATTTATCTGATGATTAAGATCACACTGTGCTGGTGTCACGTATAAAGTGCCTGTGCAAGTGTCACATATAAAGCACCCATGCTGGAGCCATATATAAAGCACCTGTGTTCGTGCAACATATAAGGTACCCATTCTGGGGCCACATATAAAATGTTCGTGCTGGTGTCACATATGAACCACCTGTACTGGTGCCACATAAAGCGCCTGTGCTGGTATAACATATAAAGCACCCATGCAGGTGTCACATATAAAGTTCCCATGCAGGTGTCACATATAAAGTTCCCATGCAGGTGTCACATATAAAGTTCCCATGCAGGTGTCACATATAAAGTTCCCATGCAGGTGTCACATATAAACCACCTGTACTGGTGCCACATGTAAAATGCACCCATGTTGGTGCCACATGAAATTTAGATGTCCACAGTGGAATTTTGGGGGGTTGTTAAAATAAAGACGATCCAAAATACTGACATCACTGCCATCAATTTGTCCCCTCCCCCCAAATTTGCTGGCCTTGTGCTAAAATTAGAAGATTACCCAGAGATCTGCCTAGTGGCACAGGAAAAGAAGAAGCATCCAGTTTATTCTGTAAAATGGTTGGCATTAGGAAGGGCATCCAGCTGTAGAAACCATGCCAAGGCAGAAATTAGAGCTCATTGCAACGTTGAGATTTGCTGGATGCTATCAAACTGTCCAACCCATGCCAGCATAGAAAACAGACATTAAATGATAAGTTTTGTTTTTTTTCTGAGTTGTAAGAGAAATATAGCTGCATCATGATGGAATCATAAATCCATTTAACTACACACACACACTGTGAAATTCACTTCCATTTTAATATTTTCATAATGGTTTATATTATGGAGCATCAAAGTCGTTCATTATATATTTATGACCTGGTCACTGAAACTCCGTTCCACTGAATCTATTTGTCAATAAATCCCAGAAATGAGAGCTTTTACTTCGTAAAAAAAAAAAAAACAGAAATAACAACAACACTTTTAGCCTAAAATATTTTCAAATTCTTTGAGTACATCTTTCCAGAGAGACAGAGAGAAAGAGAGAGAAATGTCTGGTTTTTCATATTTCCTTATATGCAAAAGATACATGTGAATATATGCATGTGTGAATGTGTACGTGTGTGTGTGTGTGTGTACACAAATGTCTCTTGTTTATTTGTTTTTGTTAGCCAGAATGGTAAAACATTATCCATTGCTAAATTTAGCAGAACATGCCATCAGACATGAAAAGCATGATAATGCTTGTATTTATAGCTTTGCTTTTTATTTTTGCTTGAAAGTATATTTTACTACATAATTTATAAACATGTAAGTCCTCAGATGATACATACACAGACATATCCATATAGTATATATATATATATAATATATATATATATATATATATACGTACATATAGTGTATTAGTACATATATGCCTATAACAAATAGTGATTTAGAAAACCAGATTACTTCCTGTTAATAGAAAAATGAAACAAGATATGCTGTTAGAACGAAGCCCTCTGTTCTGCTACCTTGCTTTCATGTGCAACACAGTAAAACATTATTACTAATGCTATTGCATTGCCGAACCTAAAAATTTGGCTGACTGCTAGATCTACCCCTTTCACCAAACCAGCATAGCTTATAACAAGAGTACAAAGTTTGCACATATTAAAAATACCTTCTTATATAACCTACTCTGGCTTCAAGAAGACTATTATAAAAAAAAAAAAAAAGACCGTTTCTTGTATGATATTTTTTAATAGGTGTTTCAACAACTGGTATTGTAAATGCCTGATATTGAATGTTGAAGTTAAAGAAATATTAAAATTTATTTCTATTGAAATTGGTGACTGATTTGGTCGGGGTGATGTTGGCGGTAGCTTTATATGGGAAATAAAAGCAAGAACAATCTTTGAACAAATTATTTCTGAAGACTAAATAATAAAAATGAAATAAAAGAAAAATCGAATAATATAGAACTAAAGTCAAAGAAGCCGTCACAAAAGTTTCATCTTTTACTCATAAAAGCTCTGTGAAAATGCCATAGAAAACAGATTATGAGAGAATACAGGATCTGGACAAAAATTACAAAATTGGTGGTGATATAAGAAGACACAACAATATGAATTATGGGAGATAAAAACATTTTTAAGCGAACATTAAAACATGATTTTATAAAACAATATTTATAAAAGCTAACAAAGAACAAACCCAAACAGGAACCATATTCCTTCTAAGCTGATTTCTAAATATGCAGTTTAATAAACACCTCAAAACTAAAAAAAAAAAATGTAAAAAAGAGCAAAAATATTTTTAAAAGTCAAAAATAAAAAAAACAAAAAAAACATCAAATAGCTATTTTAATGAACAGAACCATTTTCTCTATTCAATCGTTTCTTGCATTTGTAAGGAAGGAAACAGGAAAATAATTCTTCATTTGTGTATTAGTTTTTTTTTTCTTCTTTTTAATCTAAAAATTTTTTCTACAAAAAATTTTTAAATGCAGTCACTTTTATTAGCAAACAGAAATATCAACAGTAATTAAAATAGGTCTATACAACACAGCAAGAAGCAAACTATAAAAGTTTTGCCAGAAGAAAAAAAGAATTAAATCAATCCCGATTAATTACTTCCACAGACAATTTAGCAGGTCATAAATAAAGAGATCGCAAAAGAAAACAATGAAATTCCAGTTTCACTTTCATCTACTTTCATTCTCTTAACATTCTGAAATATAAGAATATACCAGCATCTTTGATATCGCTATCAACCAACAAGCTGACAAGTCGATGAGGTTAGTTTGATGTCACTCCTCAAGCTGCTGAAAACACCAGCTAAATCTCCCTTAAATCTCTACGGTCTAAAAGAAAAGACCTATTTCTTTACTACCCACAAGGGGCTAAACACAGAGAGGGGACAAACAAGGACAGACAAACGGATTAAGTCATCGATTATATTGACCACAGTGCATAACTGGTACTTATTTAATTGGCCCCGAAAGGATGAAAGGCAAAATCGACCTCGGCAGAATTTGAAGTCAGAACGTAGCGGCAGACGAAATACCGCTTAGCATTTCACCTGGCATGCTAACAATTCTGCCAGCTCGCCGCCTGCCTAAAAGAAAAGACCGTTTAATAAAGTAGTCCAAGATGAAGGGCCATCATAACAGCATTATAGACCAGTTCCTTCCACCAAGCAAAGCCATGTACTGAGGCCCTGGGCCCTTAGACCTTAGTCAACCACTCAGTGTGTAGCCCATGTCCTAGATGGAACTATTTAGATGTCTGGAGGAAAAGATGTGATTAATTACAGGTAGAATTCTTTTGATCATAGGTCTGCACATCAAGACTTGTCCTAGGGTTAAACATTACTTCTTTGTATAGATCAAATGATTAAAAGACTAAATTCTAGCAGTACACAAGTCAATAAAGAGACCCACTGTGTAGTTTCATGACCTGTTAGATATAACAGCTAGATTTCTCTCAGACTACATCCTATTGTCTTTAATAAAAGGACACATAATGGTCACATTAGATAGTATAGTCCGAGATACACTAATTTCATGGTGGAACCATTTGTTATACTCTAAATGCAACGTTAAGATTAATTATTTTATTTAATCCTCCCAACCCTTGATTATATTAAATAACTTTAACAAAAACAGTTTATTTCATGTGAACAGTTGGAAAAGGATGTAAAAAAGGGAAATAAAAAAGAGTGACCCCCATCCCAGCGTAACACAAACTTAACCCTTTTGTTACCAACCCGGCAGAAACCAGCTCTAGCTCTGTAGTACAAATGTCTTGTTTACATAAGTTTCTTGGTCATAACCTCAAGTCTACTACAGGTGCCTTGTTGCTGTGGCTTTGACTGAGGACCCTCATTCTAAACTATCTCACATTATCTCTGTTCACTCAGACATCTAGAAAGATGCTAGGATTATCCAAAAACCTGGCCTGTGTCAGATCCTTTCCATACCCTTTCAAGATGGAGATTAATCTCTTACCTGTTTTATGTTAATCAACTGGAATTAAGAATTAACCCTTAGAGATCCTTGGGGGCTAAAGAACCTTTCATATGCACATCCTTTAGGCCTCAATGCTACCATAAAATGCATACCAATATAAACAGAAAGGTATTAGTTGCTGGCTACAGAAATTTTATTCCTGACTTTTCTACATTCTCTCTTGCGTCCCAAGTTATTTCTCTTCCTTAGAAGCTTTATTTGGAATCAATTGTGCATATGCAAGTGCACTCTGTGTGTGTGTGTGTGTGTGTGTTATTTTCTTTATATTTACTCTTTACTCTCTCTTTTACATGTTTCAGTCATTTGACTGTGGCCATTCTGGAGCACCGGCTTTAGTCGAGCAAATCGACCCCAGGTATTATTATTTGTAAGCCTAGTACTTATTCTATCGGTTTCTTTTGCTGAACCGCTAAGTTACGGGGGAAGTAAACACACCAGCATCGGTTGTCAAGCGATGTTGGGGGTACAACCACAGACACACAAAACATACGCACACGCACATAATGCATGGGGCAAGCGAAATCGAAATCGAATTGAACCAGCCAGGATCCCTGGTCTGGGGGTACGTAAAAAGCACCATCCGACTCGTGGCCGATGCCAGCACCGCCTCGACTGGCTTCCGTGCCGGTGGCACATAAAATACACCAATCCGACCGTGGCCGTTGCCAGCCTCGCCTGGCACCTGTGCAGGTGGCACGTAAAAGGCACCCACTACACTCACGGAGTGGTTGGCGTTAGGAAGGGCATCCAGCTGTAGAAACATTGCCAGATAAGACTGGAGCCTGGTGCAGCCTTCTGGCTTCCCAGATCCCCGGTTGAACCGTCCAACCCATGCTAGCATGGAGAACGGACGTTAAACGATGATGATGATGATGATATATATATATATATATATATATAGAATCGCTAGCTTCTGCACGCATTTTGTTTCTCTCCTTGTTTCTCTCCGTGTTTCTTTTCTGTGTATCTTTCTGTTGAAGAGCGTAGGCTCGAAACGTAAAAGACTTGTTTTATTTATATTCTGAGCGCCATACTAATACAATTGTTTGTTTGTACTCCACCTGCCTTCGTCTTTTGTTTATTTTCATAAAGCTTCCCGTTTTATATATATATATATATATATATATATATATATACACGACAGGCTTCTTTCAGTTTCCATCTACCAAATCCACTCACAAGGCTATGGTCGGCCTGAGGCTATAGCAGAAGACACTTGCCCAAGGTGCTATGCAGTGGGACTGAACCCGGAACCATGTGGTTGGTAAGCAAGCTACTTACCACACAGCCACTCCTGCACCTATTTGTTAAATTATTTCATATAATTCATAAAATACTGCATTCATGTGCCACAAAATGTGAACACTGACATTACGAGTAGCAAAGCTCAAGAAGAAGGGAAAAAGAAAACAAAAACATTTTAAAATAATTTTTTTTTTCTTTTTCCCCAAAGAAAAGTCCTCCTGCCAGATATGTCAAATCTCACCTCTTTGAAATACAAATTTTTCCTTTGTTCTGCTATATTCCATTTATTCTATCAGCATTGCAACAATTTTCTACCTGTGTTCATGTAATCATTCGTTAATCACATGCTAATATGTCAATATAATATAATTATATTACAAGCTTATAACTGGCTTTGAACGGCAGCAGATGTCAAAGAGTGACAGAAAATGCAGTGTTTAGTCTCTAATTTGCGTCCTCTTGCATAATTGCTAAAACTGAATCAGGGGGAAAGGAAAAAGCTTCCATACTTTTCCGAGGAAGACATCTCGTGTGAGATGGCTGAGAATTCGAAGTTGGTTGGAGTATGTGTGAAATGAGTGTCATGTGAGTCTGGGGGGGGGGAGAAAAAAGGAGAGAGAGGGAGGGAGGAGGAAGAGATGAGGGAGAGAGAGGAGAGAGAGAAATAGAAAATAGAGGGAGAGATAGAAAGAGTGAAAGAAAGAAAGAAAAAGAGAAAGAGAGAGAGGAGAGGAAAAAGATAGGGAGAGAAAGAAAGAAAAATAGAGGGAGAGAAAAAAGAGAGAGAGGAGGGAGAGAGGAATAGAGAGGCAAGAGAAGGAAAAGAAAGGGAGAGGGGAGATATGATAAGACTAAGAGAGAAAGAAAGAAAGAGAGAGACAGGGAGAGAAATTAGAAGAGAGATAGAGAGAGACAGGGAGAGAAATTAGAAGAGAGAGAGAGAGACAGCGAGAGAAATAGAAAGAGAGAGAAAGGAAGAGGAAGGGAAATACAGAGAGAGAGAGAGAGAGAGAGACTCAAGAAGAGAAATAGGAAGACATAGAAGAAGAGAGAAGGAGTTGGAAGTGTAGAGTCAGACAGACAAGCAGACAGAGAAAAGTTACTCAATGGAATGCCTGGTGTGTGTGGGTGTCTGTGTGACACGACCTTTGTGACCCTCATTTCATCATCTCTACAAAAAGCTAAATATACTTATCAACAAAATCATTCTCCCTCTGTAAATGCACATCCGAACTAGGTTAGATTCCTGCTTCTCTAGAAATAACATCTTTACTATTGCAGAGTGGAAGGTGTTTAGAAGCCGTTTAAGAAACACACACAAAAACCGTTCCATTCACTTCAACATTTAAACATAATTTGTATCAAAAAATTTTTGCTGTTTTGAAACTGTGACCTGTTCATTGACAAAATTCCATGCTGCATCCTTTTGTCAGTGAACAGGTCACAGTTTCAAACATATACACACACACATACATACATACATATACATACATATATATATATATAAAGTTAATCCAAACATGAAAACACAAAGAGAAAACACAACAACGCGAGGACGTGGAACAAATATAGTATTATTGGATGCTCAGGAAGGAAGGAATATATATATATATATATATATATATATATATATATATATAGTGAGAATTAACAAAAAACAAAAGACGAAGAAGGGTGCGTAAACAACGAGCAGGTGTATTAGTTTAACGCTCGGGAAATGAGAAAGTCTTTTACGTTTCGAGCCTATGCTCTTCAACAGAGAGGAACACAGAAATAAGCAAGGAGAGAAAATAGAAAATGGTTTAGTGGTTAGCGATCTATCCCGGTGAATATATATATATATATATATATATGACAGGCTTCTTTCAGTTTCTGTCTACCAAATCTCACAAGGCATTGGTTGGCCCAAGGCTATAGTAGAAAACATTTGCTCAAGGTGCCGTGAAGTGGGACTGAACCTGGAACCATGTTGTTGGGAAGACAACTTCTGAATGCCACAGCTAAGCAAACTGACTAAACACACGATAGTCTGTAGAGGCAAAATAAAAACATGAAAGTTCAAAGAATGGAATAAATTTCATGTGAAGAGAAACAAACGAAGTGTGTGGTCTACTGCTAGACATTTTGGACTTCAAACTGAGAGTGAACTTTACAATACACACACACATATTTATATATATATATGTATATATATCATCATCGTCATTTAGCGTCCGTTTTCCATATATATATATATATATATATATATATATATACTTACTGGGAAATGGATGCATGGCATTCAGTTAAATAATAGTAATAAATAATATGTATATTCTTTTATTTGTTTCAGTCATTTTGACTGTGGCCATGCTGGAGCACCGCCTTTCGTCGAGTAAATCGACCCCCAAGACTTATTCTTTGTAAGCCTGGTACTTATTCTATTGGTCTCTTTTGCTGAACCACTAGGTTACGGGGAAGTAAACACACCAGCATTGGTTGTCGAGCGATGTTGGGGGGACAAACACAGACACACAAATATATACATACATATATATATATATATATATATACACACACACGATGGGCTTCCTTCAGTTTCTATTGTGCCATGCAGTGGGACTGAACCCGGAGCCATGTGGTTGGTTAGCAAGCTACTTACAACACAGCCACTCTTGCACCTATATATATGTATACATATATATATAATGGAATTTTTGTATACAGTGCTCAGGTGCACCACAACTTGTCAGAAAGTGCATATAAAGTGTATGCAGTAATGTATATATATATATATATATATATATGTGTGTGTGTGTGTGTGCATGTGTGTGTATATATATTAATAGTGATAGTATGACAACGAAAGAGAGAATGAGACTTCGATATTATTAAATAGAGGAATTTATCTGCAGTATAATATGTGACAATTATTCGGTAGCCGTAATAAAACTCCGAGTTTTGGATGTCGGGGCGGAAATCTACTCTGGCATCTCGTCGTTGGCCAAAAATCTCCCAACAGTAAATCAAAACTCCATAAACGCTATCTGTAATTCTGTATTGACTCGCATGGAAAAATATGTTGCTCAAGGACTTCAGTTTGAACATTTTCCATGATGTTTCATATTTAGATGCTTTTATTAAATTCATTGAGTTGTTAAACATGAAGAAATCTTGGAAAGAAATGGTTTTGATTTACTGTCAGGTGATCTTTGGCCAACCCTATCCCATAAAATGTCAGGAGCTAAGAGGTCATCATCATCACCATCATCGTTTAACGTCTGCTTTCCATGCTGGCATGGGTTGGACGGTTTGACTGAGGACTGGTGAGCCAGATGGCTGCACCAGGCTCCAGCCTAATCCGGTGTATATATTTATTTAACCATTGTCATCCTTAAGATTATGGTCATTTATGTTCCAGGTTCTAATCTTGTCATGGCTAACTTTGCATTTTATCCTTTTGGGGTTGATAAGATAGGGTACCAGTTAAATACTGAGGTCAACAATTTCAATTAATTCAGGCCTTATGCCTCTCCTAGAAGCTATTTTGTAATGTATCGTGATCATAAGTCCATACCTTCAAACTGCTTTTGGTTCCACATTGGAACAATTTCAATTAATTTCTCATTTCTTATCTTTTATAAATCTGAAACTTGATTATATTTTATAAAGAAAATCATTTTGCTTCCTTGCAATATATTTATTGGCAAAATAACCACTGATGTCTCAACTCATTCCCTGGCAATTTAATTTTCTACCTGTAAGAAATAACATCATTTGACAAAAATCAGCGAAGGAGCTTCTTTTCTTGACCTTTAGAAATGGGTGCCAAACCTCTCTCAAATCACACCTTATTGTCTTAAAAAATGATAAAAAGAATAAAAACCACAGACAATACAGGCTGTGTGAATGTGTGAATGTCTGTGTTAGTTTGTGTGTGCGTATGTATGTGAATATATATATCTGTTTATGGGTATGTATATATATATGTGTGTGTGTGTGAATAGATATATATATATCTGTGTATGAGTATATATATATTTATATACATATGTGTGTGTGTGTGTGTGTGTGTATGTATGTAAATATATGGCTGTGTGTGTGCATGTGAATATATGTGTGTGTGTGAGTGTGAATATATATATATATATATCTGAGTACGAGTATATATATATATGTGTGTGTATATGTATATATGTGAATATATAGCTGCATGTGTGTGTATGTGTGTATGTGAATATAAGTGTGTGTGTGTGTATATATATGTGTGTGTGTGTGTATGTAAATATATATATTTTTATGTGTAGGTTGTATATGGGAGTGAGATGTATGGGGACAGGAGAGGTCTGGGTAATAACACATCTGAACATAGATTTGTTTAATCAGACTTGACCTGGGGCTTAATAACAACCATAATAATAATAACAATAATAATAACAATAATAATAATAATAATAATAATAATAATAATAATAATAATAATGATGATAATAATATTGATAATAATAATAACAACAAATATATTACAGAAACCTCCATCCTGTGCCAACAATATAGTGAAGGAGTTACGAGTGATTTAGTAAATATGTTTTAATAATAATCTTAAAGGAGCGAAGAGGCAGCAGATTAACCAGGGATAAGGAAATGTCCTTCGCACTTTTATCGGTGGCTTGAGGTGAGAAGAAGAAAATAATTTGGCCAAACGACAAGAGATGGCTATCACAATTCATTTTAGTGCTATATTTGGAAGAAGAAGAAGAAGAAGAAAGAAAAATGATGAAGTAAAAGAAAATTCTATTTAACAATGGCTTTTTTCCATTTGTTTTTCCTGTTTAAATGGTTTATTTATCAAATCTAGAGCCTAGCGGAGGTCAGCATCTAATTGAAAATAAAATTAAAAAATATATATACTAAATAAAGGTAATGCTTATTGTTGCTGGTTTTATTGCTGATGTTGCTGTTGTTGTTGTTATTGTTTTTGCCCTTCAACACACACTCCTCCCACTCTACGCCCATTGAAAAAAAGAAACAAAAAAGAAACAAAAAACAAACAAAATAGGCGTAGGAGTGGCTGTGTGGTAAGTAGCTTGTTTACCAACCACATGGTTCCGGGTTCAGTCCCACTGCGTGGCACCTCGGGCAAGTGTCTTCTACTATAGCCTCGGGCCGACCAAAGCCTTGTGAGTGGATTTGGTAGACGGAAACTGAAAGAAGCCTGTCGTATAAATGTATATATATATATATGCGTGTGTGTGTTTGTGTGTCTGTGTTTGTTCCCTAGCATTGCTGGTGTGTTTATGTCCCCGTTACTTAGCGGTTCGGCAAAAGAGACCGATAGAATAAGTACTGGGCTTACAAAAGAATAAGCCCGGGGTCGAGTTGCTCGATTAAAAAAGGCGGTGCTCCAGCACGGCCGCAGTCAAATGACTGAAACAAGTAAAAGAGTAAAAGAGAGTAAAGAGTAAAATAAAGACTTGTGCAAGTTATCGGTACAAGCATGGCTGTGTGGTTGAGAAGCTTGCTTTGTGACCGTGTGGTTCTGGGTTCAGTCTCACTGCATGGCATCTTGGGCCAGTGTCTTCTACTAGAAAGTTCCAGTTGACCAATGCCTTGGGAGTGAATCTGGTCAATGCAAACTGTGTGGAAGCTCACTGTGTGTGTGTGCATATGTACACACACACATATAGGGGGGGTGATGTGTATGCGTTTTACCTCATCTGCCATATCACTACTTGATAACCAATATTGGTTTGTTTATGTCCATGTAACTTAGCAGTTTAGCAAATAAGACCCATGAAATAAGTATTTAAACATTAAAAAAAAGAAATAAACAAAACCTAAGTACTGGGATTGATTTTTTCCCCTAAAACCTAATTCAGTGGTACCCCAGCATGGCCACAGTCCAACAAGTAAAAGATAAAATTCTTTGAGCTATGAATTTGAGAATTACTAGTTTTAAATCTCCTTACTAGCACTTGTGAACATTCGAGCGATGTCGTCGCCAGTGTCGCTGGACTGGCTCCTGTGCAGGTGGCACATAAAAGGCACCATTTGGGCGTGGCTGTTGCCAGTACCACCAAACTGGCCCTCGTGTCAGTGGGACGTAAAAGCACCCACTACACTCTCGGAGTGGTTTGCGTTAGGAAGGGCATCCAGCTGAAGAAACTCTGCCAGATCAAGATTGCAGGCTGGTGCAGCCATCTGGTTCACCAGTCCTCAGTCAAATCGTCCAACCCATGCTAGCATGGAAAGCGGACATTAAATGATGATGATGATGACGAGAGATATTCAGCAACAGTAATTTGGAGTAAAGATGGCAGTCCTAGTGTAGGACTAATGTTGCTGTAATTTAGCCCCAGGAGACATCATCTCCAGCTGGCTATATGACATGATCTGTGTCCTTATATTTTTGAACTCAGCTCAAAACAATATCTGTGTATTGCAACTTCCTAGTTATTTACTCTATGAATTTGACTTTCTAAATCTTGCAACTTAGAAATTTATTACGTAAAAACAATCTGAAATTTATTACGTAAAAAAAATCTGAAAAATTAAGAAAGAGAGCAGCATAAATTTTTATGAAGTCTGCTTAAGAAATAGCATTTGTTATAATTGAAAAAACTAGGTTAAATTTTCTTTATAAAAATAACCACGAAGAAGGAAAAGAAAGAAAGAGAGAAACAGCTTTTGATATTTGGTCGTAGAGAGTGAAAGTAGCAGTGGCAGAAGCGTTGGGGATGGTAGTGGAATCATTAGTAACAGACTTATATAGATAAACAGCATTATTATCTGATACTAGTTAGAGCGAGCGAGTGAGTGAGAGAGAGAGAGAGAGAGAGAGAGTTTTTTACTAAATAACAAAGAACCAGCATATATGTTCTTCATCTTGTTCTCACTGGTTTCAAGAAATCCACAATGCACCGTATGTCTGCAAATGCATGTGTTTTTGTGGAACCATGTTTTTGAAGACAATCATAGCAGTAGTTCTTTAGTAGTAAACAAGTCAGATTTTTCTAGTTCAAAAATGAGAACTGGACATTGTAAACAAAAGACGACATCACAGAATCAGTCTTAAATAAACTCTGCTACTTTGCCTCGGTGTAAATAACTACACGTTTTTATTTTATTTTATTTTATTTTATTCTATTTTATTTTATTTTTTTTTTAGGTTTTCCCATGGTAAAAATCTTCTTTTTAAATCCCCCCCTCTCCTTTTTTTTTTCTTGCAACAAAACTTCCTTACTGGCTTTGATTAACATCCAACAATATAATGAAAATTGATAAACAACATCCAAAAATAAATGATTATTCAAACAAATATAAATACTTCATAATAATAATAATGATAATAATGATAATAATAATGATTACAAAAATGAAAAAGAAATAAAATTTTAGAAATTGAAAAATTAAATTCTAAAGCTAACTAAATTATGAATTATTTATTTATATTTATATATTTTTTGTGTTCTTTAATCCACAATATTTGTATCAATAACAGTATAATTTTAAATAAAAGTACATCATCAAGCTACCTCTTCTTACTGCTGCTCCTCCTCATTATTATTATTATTATTATTATTATTATTATTATTATTATTATTATTATTATTATTATTATTATCATTGTTATAATGGAGTGGAGGTTACTAATTTTGAAGCAAACAGATTGAAATAGAAGTAGTTCTTACATTGAGAATAAAAAATAAAAAAATCTGCTTTTAAGTGGTTAGAAAGAGAAAAATAAAAATTGAATTACAAATAATTGTTTTCATTATTGAGAAAAAATTAATGTGCATATTCACACACACACTATATGTATGTATATATATATATATATATATATATATATATATATAATATAATATAATATATGCATATATATATAAATATATATATATTTCTTGTATATGTATACATGAGTGTATATATGTATATGTGCATGTGTGTATATGTATGTGTGTATGTGTACATATGTGTGTTTGTGTGTATGTGTATATATGTATGTGTATGTATGTGCTCGCAGAGAGACAGACAATATAAAGCACTAAGTTAACTGCTAGACTTTAACCAACAGAAGTTGTTTATCAAATTACAAATCAAAACGAACATTCTAAGAAGAAACAAATGGCAGAGTTTCGAGTGATTATAATCAAGCAATAAGCACTATTTCTAGCCATCTTATGATAACACCTAACAACAAGGGGACAGGCTACTATTACTTCCTTTGCTGCTAGAGAGCAAAAATACAAATCTATAAAGTTATCCACCCCTAGGGTCTATTTTGTTCCAAGAGTTAGAATTTTTGAAGGAAAACAGAGAACGCCATCGCTCTCATTGTTTTAATTTTCAAGCCAAAACTGAAATTGAATAACAAAATTCTTAAGACAAGTATAATAGAATATTTGCCTTGACAAAGAGTTTTTTGTTCTTGAAAATATAAAGTGTTTTGAATAATTTAAACAGCGAGGAAAAAGAAAGACCTACCAACTTCAAATAGTTTTTATAATGTAAAGAATTTGATATAGTTTTGATAAGTTTTACTGTAATGCTTTATTTTTGTTTCAAGTTTATTTATTTTATTTAGTTCTTCTTGAAATGACACTTGAGAAAGAAGGAAAATATGATGGCTATGTGTATAACAGAAGCCTATAAAATATGAACTCGATAATACCATATATTGCGAGTTTCTTTCTCTTCCCCTTCACACCTTCCATTTGCAACGCTATATAAAAAATGGCTTGTCAAAAAGGAAAATATAGAATATATAAAATTTATCACAAATAAAGATTGTAGTCAAGCTATGGACTGACTTCAGAAAATAATTTTGACAAGGAAGAAATGTCTGAGGAAAATCCTACATTTGTTAAAAAAAAAAAAAAATGGTTTTTGTAATTTTTAAAATTTTTTGTATTTTTTGTTAGCTTTTTTTCTTCTTCCTATTTTGTTATTCATTGCAAGAGACAGTTCATAACTTTGAAATAACACATTGTTGCATTATCTTAAAAATGCTTTTGGATTTAATGCATAAAATATAACTTTGTGCTTGTCAAGCAGGTGTGATGTTGGAAATGAAGCTTCATGTATGAACGGCAGCAAATATTTGGCTTAGATACATTTTGGTTAACGGAAACTGCCAAAGCGTGAAGAAGATAATGAGTAAATTAAGGAGATGCAGGAAATGAACTTTGGATTAGAATTTACCAAACCAAAGACTTCCTAAAATGCTCATAAGAATCCATCAACGCAGAGCTGTTTGGTAAGAAGTTTGCTTCCCAACCATATGGTTCCGGGTTCAGTCCCACAGTGTGGCGCCTTGGGCAAGTGTCTTCTACTATAATCCCAGACCGACCAAAGCTTTGTGGGTGGATTTGGCAGATGGATACTGAAAGAAGCCTACCGTATATAAACATGCGTGATTGTTGTAAAGCATAGGTTCTCAAAGTGGGTGCTACTACCCCCTGGTGGGTGTTGAGACAGTCCAGGTGGGCGCTAGTGCCTAAATGGGGTAGTAGAGAAAAAGGAGGCATTGGGAGGAAGGCAGTGGACTGGGGGATGCTACGCCGGGCAAAGTGCCTAGTGGCATTTCATCTGCCGTTACATTCTGAGTTCAAATTACGCCGAGGTCAACTTTGCATTTCATCGTTTCGAGGTCGATTAAATAAATACCAGTTATGCACTGGAATTGATGTTATCGACTTAATCCCTTTGTCTGTCCTTGTTTATCACCTCTGCGTTTAGCCCCACTGTGGGCAATAAAGAAATAAATTATAATATTATAGTATTGTATACAAATTATATAATATTATATTAAATATCAAATGATTCATTGTATATATAAATTAGTAAAATATGAAATATTTATCTATACATAAAAATGGGTGCTAAGGGTATTATGTGACCATGAGGTGGACAGTGGCCCAAAAAGTTTGAGAACCTCTGTTGTAAAGGAATGACATTCATTTTTTCTTTCTTCTATAGAAACATATCTCAGGACTCACCATTCTCTTTTTTGTTAAACTATGAAATATCCCAAGTAACAGTATTTTATGTGTCCTTCCCTTTTTAAAGACTGTAACAGTGTGATGTGAGGGAGATTTGGTCGCTATTTCTAGCAGGTTGAGCAACCCTGTAGAGGCTCCTTTGTACTTACATGCTGATCAAAAAGAAATTCAAAATTAATTTTCTCAAATGTAATGCTTTTTTATTCACATTGTGTTGAGTTAATCCTGCATTTTCTTGTAGATATGAAATTTTGATGTGATTGTATATATTTTAGGATGACATTGAAGGACAAGTGTGATAAGTTGGATTTGGCTGGCTCCACCCTAAAATAGGTAGAACATTTGGGTCAGATATGGTCAGTTTAAATGCTAACGGGTTGAATAACTCCATCTAATCAACAAAACATCATCTCTCTCCAACTGTATACATGCACACACACACATATATATATACATATATATACACACACACACACATATATACATACACACACACATATATACATACACACACATATATACACACACACACATATATACATACACACACACACACATATATATATATACACACACACAGACTCACACACACACACACACACATATATATATATATACATACATACATATGTATATCCCTCTTTTTCTCACCTTCCTCTGCTAGTCTGTGTCTCCTCTCTTCTCTTTTTCCTTCTCTCTCTCTCTCCTGCCAATCTGTGTCTCTCCCTCTGGCTATCTCTCAATGTCTCCCATTAAATCTTTCTCTCCTCTCCTCTCCTTTCCCGCCACCACCTACTACCAAGCAACAACAGGAACCAAAGATCTTTTTTAATAAGCTCTCCAAAAGAACAGTCTAGAACCCTTCAATGCAATACAATTTCCTGGCTGCTCCATCAACAATAACATACTCCAGCCACTCCACACTCAGAGCGATTCACACAAATTCCTACAAACCATATTTTGACGGGTTTTGCTTTTTGTTCTTTTGTTCAAAAAAACTGATAACTGTTGCTATGACTACTTTCCTAACCAAAATGGCTGCTGCTGTTGTTCTTCAGCTCCAAGTAAACCCTCATTTAATATACCTGAGATCAAGGATGAAGATAACTGCCTTGTGAGCAACATCTGTAATTCGCTAATTATTTTTTAATTGCAATTAATTTTTACCTACATAATACTTTAAAAAATCTTAATGATTACAGCTAAACCAGTTACCCACCTGTTTCCTGTTTACCTGTTGCAGAATCTCATTCCGGTGTATCTCTTATCTTGTACTTGTTTCAGTCATTAGACTGTGGCCATGCTGGGGCATTGCCTTGAGGAATTTTATTTGAATGAATCAACGTCTGTACTTATTTTTTCTAAAGCTTGGCACTTATTCTATATATCTCTTTTTGCTGATGTAAACTCACCAACATTGGTTGGGGGAGACACACACACATACACACACACACACAGGGCTATAGTAGACATCAGAAACCAGTGGCATCAACTTGCTGTCTAATGTGCTTGAGAACTCTTGACCCCAGCCACTGTTTCTGACGAAGAAAGAGAGGGGGAAGAAGAAGAATCAACCCCAAAAGTAGACAGGTCCGTTATTTCCACATTCCCACCCCAAAATATATAAAACGTAAAGTTGTTTAACCCCAGGAAACATCATTTCCAGCTGGCTATACGACACAATATCTGTGTCCTTGTATTTTCGAACAGGGTGTCCAGCACTCCCATCCATTCATTTTACAGTTACTAACAAATTAAATAGTTAAAACCAAAACATTCACATCAAATTAATGAGGGACTTTCCATACGGTGGCCCAAGCTCCTAGAAATAGCAGTCTAATTTTCCTTACATTATATCCTACTGTCTAATACAGAAGAAAAAGAAAACAATGGTTGATATGGTTCTGTATTTACAAAAAGAGGATATGGGCATAACTGGAGTGTCTTTCATCAAAGTCTAGTCAACCAGGTGTGACCAGGTTCTTAACAACTACCATCACGTGTTCAGTTGCCATATTGTCTCTTTTGGCTTGTAATAAATGACACACATTGTGAGAAGCCAACTGTTTCAAGCTGTGTGTGTGTGTGTATAAAGGGTGGTGGTGGTGGTATACAATTCATTGAGTTAATCTATACAGATGTAAATTTTCAAAATTAGTTTCAATTTGAAGGATTCTTAAAAAAAGTTTTTGTTAAACTTCTAAATTATATTCAGGCACCTGTAGCATTGTGATTAATCAGAAATAATCTGCAGTCATGTGTAACCAAATATGCATACATACAAACATAATGATGATGATGATGATAAATACATACGTACATACAAGCATGCATATGTATGTACATACATATACCGTGGCACTCCATTGGTTATGACAACGAGGGATCCAGTAGATCCGATCAATGGAACAGCCTGCTCGCGAAATTAACGTGCAAGTGGCTGAGCACTCCACAGACACGTGTAAACTTAACGTAGTTCTCAGGGAGATTCAGTGTGACACAGAGTGTGACAAGGCTGGCCCCTTTGAAATACAGGTACAATAGAAACAGGAAAAAAGTTGTGGTGAAAGAGTACAGCAGGGTTCGCCACCACCCCTGCAGGATCCTTGTGGAGCTTTAGGAGTTTTTGCTCAATAAACACCCGCAACACCCGGTCTGGGAATCGAAACCATGACCCTACAACTGTGTGTCCGCTGCCCTAACCACTGGGCCATTGTGCCTCATATACATACACACACACACACACACATATATATATATAGATATTATATAGTAATAAACCATGGTGTGATAGTGGGGTGTATGTAACTCATTGGTTATGGACCATATAAAATATTTAAAATATGCACATTTCTTTGTATTATATACTTGGTGACAGATGATATCTGGTGATAGATGGCCGAGGATGTCTGGTGATATAAAAGGTGGTGAATGGTGAGAATCATTAGCATGCTAGACAAAATGTCTAACAACATTCTATTCATCTTCACCATTTCAGCCAGATCTGGCCTATCATACCTGTCCCACAATGTCACTCTAAAAAATAAACAAACTGCCAAAATCTTGATGCTACAAGACAACACATGATTGATTTAGAACTGTGAACAAACAAACATTACATTTGATAGAGGAATCCGAATGCTAAAGGGTTTAACTGATCCAGATTAAAACCTTCGACCAAACTTTTGTGTTATTTCATGCTTCAAACATCAGCTTAATAATGAAAGAATTATTTCACAAAATTCTTAGTTATTTTCAAAACTAATTCCGATAAAAGCAGTGTATTCCAACTGGAATATACCAAAGGGGTTCTGCTAACTTATATCTTCCTCTACAGATATTTCTGTGTATGTAAACCAGAGTAGAATCTGATAACATACTGCCACAGATAAAGCACAGTTAAGGGAGAAAAATGTTCATTGGAATCACATTTACATGAAGAATGGTATATTTAGCATGGAACTTAAAGTCATGAAAAGTAGTATTTATCTGCGAGATTATAAGAAATATATGGATTCTACAGAAGAAAATGGAGAGTACTTTTAGGTTTGTCCATAAAACCACTTTTACATTCTTTCTCTCTCTCTCTCTCTCTCTCTCTCTCTCTCTCTCTCTTCCTTTCCCTCTTTCTTTCTATAGATACACACTCACACACAAATGGTATACATACATTTATAAATATACATAGGCACACTCACATATACAAATATATATATATACATATGCAAATATATATATATATATATACACACATACATGTGCACATATAGATAGACAGACAGAGACATATATACACACATACACATACACATGCACACAAATATATACATTTGCACATAGAGATGCACACATATACAAACACATACATATACATAGACAGACAGACAGATACACATACACACACACAATCGCTTACACATATGCACAAATGATATTCACATAAATATAGAGTGATATATACATATACACACAAATATATACATGTGCACATACAGATGCACACATATACGAACACACACACATACATAGACACACATACACACACAGAATCACATACACATATGCATAAATGATATACACATAAAGAGACTGATATATTCATATACACATGCACACCTATACAAACACACACATATACATAGATAGACAGACAGATACACACACACACATAAATACATCTTCTACTTATAATAATCCATAAGATCTACACAAATTTCTTCCCATGGGGGGAATGCACAACTCAAGAATAATGATAAAAGTTTTGACAAATAATGCTGTAGTTGGTGATGAATCTAAAACCATTATGGGTCCATTTTCTGTGACTTGACCTGTTGTTTTGATTAGCAAAACTTTACTTTCGGCTACCAAGATGATGCTCACCTTGAATTTTCGCAGCATAGCTTTAGCGAGCTTCCATAAATTTTCTTCAGTTGAAATCATCTTTACTAATCATAGTTTTTCTCCTCTGAGGATGAAACTAAAAGTGGTTTCTCTGTGAATAATGGTCACATTAAATGTAGTGAAGCATTAACCAATATTAGATATGGATATATAGCTGTCTTTTTTTTGTTTTGTTTTTGTTTTTCTTTTTTTCTTCCTCTCCACCCATCCTTGCTGCTTTTCTAATTCTCCATCTTTCTTTCCTTATAATTTTTATATTATTATTATTATCATTATTATTATTATCGTTATTATTTTTATTACTATTATATATGTGAAGAAATAGGTGTATTGCATTGTATGTGGAAGTGTGAAGTGTAGAAACATCAGAGGCCAGTGTTATCGAAGAACTAATATGACCTTGTATTTCTGAGCCAATCGGAAGTAAGACCAAACTTTATAGGAAAGCACAATTACATCAAGAGAAGAAGAAGCGTTGCTCTCTTGAAAGGGAACTGACCAATATCAGGCAGATATTGATTTCCTATTTGAGGATGCGGCACCATTTCCTTGGGGATAAAAGGGTAGAAACCAATGTTTATCGTCTTAAAATCAATTCCAGTGTATTACTGGTTATATCAACTTTGGAGGAGTGAGTCACTAAGTTGACTAAACAGAGAATTGAACTCTAAGAGTTCATTCCCCAACCCATGCATTAAGCTATATACTCACAGCTGCACTTTATGGATAACTAGCAGTATCACCCGGCGTTGCTTGGGTTTGTTTCGTCCATTTAGAATTGGAATTTTTGAAAAGTAAAAACTTTGCATTATGTAGCTTGTTATTCTCTTTAAGTGAAATACACCGAAAAATGGTGACACAGCAGTCAAAAAATCGTAAAAAAATAGGGATTTATGTATAAAAAAAGCACCTTTTTGATGTAAATAATTTTTGGTGTTAACATGGTCCGATTTGAATTTTTTCTTCTACGGAAGGAAGAGCAAGCCTTCTTCTATCATACTCTCAATTCTGGTCAACTTGCGCCATAGGGTCTCGGAGGAGATAGTGTTAGTTGAAGGCTACCAAACCTGCCACACACAGACGACTTCAGCTTTATATAGAGAGAGATTATGATAAATATTTGGATGGTGAAGTTAGAAAGTAGTAAATAAAAATTCTAAAGAGAAATTCTTCATATAACATTTCACATGTGCAATAATGTGCAGCAACATATGCAACACTGCAGTTAATATATTCAGCAGTACAGGCAACACTATGAACAGCTATGAGTGCAGCAGTGTGTGCACCAATATGTGCAGCACTTTGGTGCAATATGGGCAGCACTGTGCATAGGCGTAGGAGTGGCTGTGTGGTAAGTAGCTTGCTTACTAACCACATGGTTCCAGGTTCAGTCCCACTGTGTGGCACCTTGGGCAAGTGTCTTCTACTATAGCCTCAGGCCAACCAAAGCCTTGTGAGTGGATTTTGGCAGACGGAAACTGAAAGAAGCCCATCATATATACGTATATATATATATGTCTGTGTGTGTGTGTGTTTGTGTGTCTGTGTTTGTCCCACCAACATCACTTGACAACTGATGCTGGTGTGTTTATGTCCCCAGTAACCTAGCGGTTCGGCAAAACAGACCGATAGAATAAGTACTAGGCTTACAAAGAATAAGTCCTGGGGTCAATTTGCTCGACTAAAGGTAGTGCTCCAGCATTGCCACACTCAAATGATTGAAACAAGTAAAAGAGTAAAGAATAAGAGTAGTAATATGTGCAATAATATTGCAGTAATGTGCAAAAACATGCACAGAAATATGTGCATCTCTTTGACCAAATGCATTTTTGCCCAAAATCACATTGTTTGAGGGTCTGTAAGTGAAACTGGGGTGGATAGCAGCAGAGATTGTATGGAAGCCTGTCAGAGGATGGGTCAGGGTTTCTTGTTTTTACCAGTCTCAGAGAATAAGCAAATATTATGGACATTGGCCTTTGTCTTAAAAAAAAGGAACAACCACAACAACAAGACCATGTCTTACACTAATTCACCAAATGACGAAGGTCACACATTTAATTAGTTTGTAAAAGGTAAACTGTGCAAAGTAAACTAGTATTCTGGTCGCTATGACAACAAGCATTCCTGTTGATCTGATCAACAGAACAGCCTGCTCGTGTAATTAACATGGAAGTGGCTGAGTACTCCACAGACATGCATATTCGTAATGTAGTTCTTAGAGTGGTTCAGTGTCACACAGAATGTGATAAGGTCAGCCCTTTGTAATTACAGGTACAACTAAATATATTACCTGCTGAGTGGACTGGATCATTGTGAAGTAAAGTGTCTTGCTCAAGGATACAATGAGATGCTGTGTATTATGACTATGAGGAGGATACTCTAACAACAAAGCCATGCACTGCTAGGAATTGAACTCTCAACCTTGTGATTACAAGGAGAATACCCCAACCACAAAGCCATGCACTGCTGGGAATTGAACTCCCAACCTTGTGATCATGAGGAGGATACCCTAACCACAAAGCCATGCACTGCTGGGAATTGAACTCCCGATCTAGTGATCATGAGGAGGATAGCCTAACCACAAAGCCATGCACTGCTGGGAATTGAACTCCCGATCTAGTGATCATGAGGAGGATAGCCTAACCACAAAATCATGCACTGTTGGGAATTGAACTCCCAACCTTGTGATCACAAGGAGGATACCCTAACCACAACGCCATGTGCTTTCTCACAAAACCAACTCCTTCTCAGAAACACAACTGAAAATTAATGGAAAAGTTTGTAGGAAACTCTGTCTAACATTCTCTTCAAAATATGAAGTTTTCATGCATAAAGCCAAATCAGAGAGTGAATGGGGGGAAGGAAAACTCACCACTGTGAAATATGGAAGGAAATGTTTTGTTTGGAGCAATATTTTAACAAAACACAAAATAATATTCACTGAAGCAGAACTGTTTTTTTTTTTTTGCAGTGAAATTTGTGCAAATTCTTTCAATAAGAATTTTAAAACTTGTTACGAATGTAATAACACTGGTTAGAAATGTTATTTGGAGATATGTGCAAAATCCTTTGTGTCTTGACTTTATTTTAACAATACACAGACGAATAAACACGGGAGATATTTCAACCGTGTTTCACTTTTGGTGACAAATATACATCTTGAAAGCTCTTGTGTTTACCTGTACAGCAAACATGCTCAATGGGAGACACAAACTTCATATGTATTGATTAGCGTCTGGGTTCCATGCTGGCATGGGATATATACATGTGTGTGTGTGTTCCTGAGCATCCAATAATACTTTATTTGTTCCACGTCCTCACGTTGTTGTGTTTTTTTGTTTTTTTGTGTTTTCTTGTTAGGATTAACTATATAAATATATATATATATACACACACACATATATATATAAATATAACTTATTTATTTAATAAAATGATAATTATAACATACATACATGTAGCATATTATTCTATATATATATGTATGTATATGTATGTATATGTATATATATATATATGTATGTATATATATATATATATATATATATGTATGTATATATATATATATATATATATATATATTATATATATATATATATTATATATATATAATATATATATAATTAATCAAAGGACATACTACGTATGTTTACCTGCTGGAAATAACAGTCAAAACTCTTATTTTTAAATCGCCAATATACACTGGTACAGAAATCAACCATGTGAAGGCAAACGGGCTGAGACAGTCTCTCAGCATACATTCAAGTATTTGGACTCATGTATACATAATTTAGAGCTTTGCTTTCTGACCATGTTTCAGGTTCAATCCTATAGTATGGTACCTTGATGAAGTACCATCTACTTGAAACCTTTGATTGACTAAAATCTTGTGAGTCAATTTGATATAGAAGCCCACCTTATATACATATATATATGTGTGTGTGTGTGTATGTGTCTATATATATATATATGTATCGATATGGTTGTACATTGGGTAAATGGTTTTGAAAGTTGTGGTTTCTTTGGTTTGTTTGCTCCCCAAACAACACTTATTTTAGTGCTGTTGACACTGCTGGATTGAGTGGTACTGTCCAGGTGTCGAAACCATAATGATATCTGTGGGGCAGCTGATGATGGAGGTATGTTGGATTGTTGGTACAGTTGATTTTGTATATGTTGTCTTCTGTAACTCCAGGGCAACTAAAGCCTTCTCTGTGGATTTAGTCAAAGAAACATGCCCAATTTGTGTGTGTTTGTCCCCCCACCTTCATTTGACAACCAATGCTGGTGTGTTTACATCCCCGTAACTTAGCAGTTCGGCAAAAGAGACCAATAGAATAAGTACTAGGCTTACAAAGAATAAGTCCTGGGGTCAATTTGTTCGACTAAAGGTGGTGCTCCAGCATGGCCACAGTCAAATGACTGAAACAAGTAAAAGAATAAAAGAATATACACATAAATGGATGATAAATTAATATGCACACAGGTAACAAGAAACTCTAGAGAGAGAGAGAGAGAGAGAGAGCTGAAGGGTGGAAGATCTTCAGATGAGAAGCCCTCCCTCTCCTTCATGCCAGTATTCCAGCCCCTTTTAAACTATGAGACCAGGGCCCCATCCAGATCACAACTCCTGGATGCCCCTCTGCTGCACTATTTGGTTTTACTGTCTGTATTACATACCTCCTGGATGGTATTATAAAGTGAATGATATATAGATATATGTACATAAGGGTACATAAATTTACACACATGCACACCTTAACACATCTATACATGAAGCATAATACATAACAAGAAAAATGCCCATCATTAACTGAATAATTAATCATAGACATATGTACTCTTAAGGGTGCATGAAGTATGTACACAAGCACATGAGGGTAGCTCCCTGTTTCCTTTACAGCAACCCCAGAAGTCCTGTGAAGACTGTGTTGTCTCCTGACAAAACGGTCAAGTAAAATACTCCTATACACCCCCCCCCACACACAGAGGAATACTTTGGGGTTTGAATAATTCACCTCTGGAAACATGTGTGTTTTGTTATTCATCCTTAAACAACCCTTATTTGGGGACCTTTTGTGTAGGATAGACTACTCGACTAAAGAAAATTCTAACTGGGGCTCTCTCCCACCTGCAAGGTCATGAACTGTTTATCTTGATATGAAGTCACTATGTCACGCACATATGGTTGTAATGCTTGTGCCTGGGGTACTCTTATAAGACTGGCAGTCATGATGGGTCACATTGGGTTTCATATAATTGTACCCAATGTCACTTTGATGGAGTGTGCCACCAGGCGAAATACTTAGCGATATTTCGTCTGTCTTTACATTCTGAGTTCAACTTTGTCTTTCATCCTTTCGTAGTCGATAAACTAAGTACCAGTTGCGTACTGGGGTTGATCTAATCGACTGCCCCCCCTCCCCCCAAATTTCGAAGCTTGTGCCTAGAGTTGAAAAGAATAATGATAATAATAATGATAATAATAATAAAATCTATAATTATTGAGGGAGAAAGATGTCCTGGCTTTCTCTCTTTGTTTTATGTAATGCTAGCATTTGGCTATTAATTTGGAGACTGTATTACCATTTTATGCGTGTGTATGTGTGTTATTGATAATGTGTTCAAGCATGTGTAATAGGGTGTGTATATGTGTTTTTGAAAGAGTATGCGTGCATGCATGTGTGTGCAAGTGTGCGTAAGTGAGTGTGAATTTGTCAGTTGTGTGGTGATACCTTATCACATCTATTAATGAAAAGTTAATAACAATTATTAACTGCCAGGAGAAAAAATAAACATGATACATAACAAACAAAATACAAATAAAAAAAAAGAGTGCATCTCGAATGGTTGCTACCCAATGGAAACTAATTAAAGATGGTGGGTGGAACATTGCAAAACTTTTAGACTTGTCATTCACCGATTCTTAAGTGGTTATTCTTCCAGTCAATGTGTTGTGTCATACTTTAAGCTAAATTTAAGACGATGCACATTTGATGGAAAAATTTAAAAAGTTAACGAATTTAATGCCTTCCTCTTGTCTTCGAGTCCACAAAATTATAATGAAAGAATTGGTAGCACCAGGGCCATCGTGTCAATGTCTGATTACACCATTATTGCCTGGGTTTAGGTGACATTTTCATGGTCAAATTTTTTGTTCATCTCATTGAGGCCTGGTGCAGCAATCTGGTTTGCCAGCCTTCAGTCATTCGTCCAACCCATGCTAGCATAGAAAGCGAAGCAAGATGTCGGACAATGTTTGTATGGTCATTAAAATAAAACCAGCTACTTACTTAACTCAGTTTTTTTCTAATTACACAATACCATCTTAGCACTTTTGATGCCAACCCACATGAAACAACCTGTTAAAACTTTAGGTTTCTAAAGGGATCTAAATGAAAATTTCATGTTAAAATTATGATCTAAGCATATTACTATAGGCACAGAGCCTGGAATTTGTGGGAAGGGGACTAATCGATTACATCGACCCCAGTGTTACACTGGTATTTAATTTATCGACCCTGAATGGATGAAAGGCTAAGTCAACCTTGGCAGAATTTGAACTCAGAATGTAGCAACATGCGAAATACCTATTTCTTCACTAACCACAAGGGGCTAAACACAGAGAGGACAAACAAGGACAGACAAATGAGCAAGGTAAAAGAATTAAGAGGACCATTTCATTGGCATGGATGCCCAAATAAAATGATTCACAGGGTCCATTTAGCTGGCATAGATCTCCAAGTAAAAGAACTGACAAAATTTATTTTATTCCTTTTACAAAAAGTTTTGTAATAACAAATAAATGAGAATCTATGGCCCCTTTTCAGGGCCAGTGAGGCTAATGGGAAGATATCCTCAGATCTGAGACTGAGTCGAGATGCTTGCTATAAAGTAAACTCAGCTAAAAAAGGTACCCAATAACCAGGGGTAGTTGTTGTTAACCCAGGTACCAGATTAAATCAGACAGCAAGCTGATAATGTTAATGGGTAACAAGTAATAAGTCTATGGGGAACAGAGGTCCTTCTCAATGGCACCCAGGTCAGTGAAAGTGTAAATAAATATTGTAGAATGAGAAGAATTCATTGCTGTTGGCTTCTTTGATTTTGTAGTGAGTTTGGCTCAAAGATGAATGGAATCTAATAGGCTGATCTGTTCCAAGTTAAGAGTAAGCATTAACATTTAGGATTATTCTGTCAGATATATTCTGCGAGCTGGCAGAAACGTTAGTGCGCCGGGACAAAATGCTTAGTGGTATTTCACCTGTCATTACGTTCTAAGTTCAAATTCTGCCGAGGTTGACTTTGCCTTTCATACTTTGTGGGTCGATAAATAAAGTACCAGTTTCACACTGGGGGTTATGTAATCGACTTAATCTCTTTGTCTGTTCTTGTTTGTCCCCTCTGTGTTTAGCCCCTTGTGGGCAATAAAGAAATATATATTGTGTTTGTTTATATTTTATTTGACTTAATCAAGCATTATCTCATAGCTTCATGATTTCAATGATGTGATTGTTTCCTTTTGCAAGTGATGGGGACGTAAACACACCAGCATCGGTTGTCAAGCAATGCTAGGGAGACAAACACAGACACACAAACACATACACACATACATATATATATATATATATATATATATATATACATATATACGACAGGCTTCTTTCAGTTTCCGTCTACCAAATCCACTCACAAGGCATTGGTCGGCCCGGGGCTATAGCAGAAGACACTTGCCCAAGATGCCACGCAGTGGGACTGAACCCGGAACCATGTGGTTGGTTAGCAAGCTACTTACCACACAGCCACTCCTGCACCTATACATAGGACATACATAGATCTTATGTATATCTGTTTCATCTATTTCATATAAAGATTAAAAGATTTATATTAAAATCTGATTGGTCATTTGCAAAAAGGTGTGGTTAAGATGCTCCCTTTGTGGTTAGGCTGTTGAACTTACAATTGAAAGATTAGGGTTTCACTCCCCAGATGTGTGTTGTTGGTAAACCCTGTACTGGACTAGTATCTTGTTCAAGGCCAATGTGGTAATATCGGTCCTTTAAATGCTTTGGAAACCAGAGAAATGATTGAATGATTTTCAAAATTTGAGATGGTAATATCCAGGTAATAATTATCTGCGACAATAATTTTGTGTCCAGCTCCACTGTCCAGTACCTGGAGCAAATATCTTCCTTCAAAGTCCTGGGTCAGACTAATGCATTTATCATCATCATCATCATCATCATCATCATTTAGCCCTTTTTTTTTACCGCATTTATTTTGTGATGGTCTGTTTTTCTTTCAATTAATTTTAAACACAACAAAGAATTTAGTAAAATAACTAAGTTAAGTCCACTTTGCAACCACATGGTTTTTGGGTTCAATCCTCCTGCACAGCAACACCTTGGGTAATTGTCTTCTACAACAGTCCCTTGCTGTGTAATGCCTTGTGTTTGAACTTATGGATGGAAACTGTGTGGAAGCCTATCATATATATAGAGTGTCCATAAATTATCTGTACAATTGTCCACATGTGTTGCATGCTATCAGTGGATCCCACATGGGAATGTTCTGATGTTTTTAATAGGTTTTCTAACAAACACTGATGAATTATCCTTATTTTCCATTTGTTTCCGAATTTTCAAAATTGCTAAGGTAATTTATGGACACCCCATGTGTGTGAGTGTATGTGTGTATGTATATATGTATATATATATATATATATATATATACATACATATATATATATGCATGTATGTTACATATGTATGTATTGTTTTCTGTATATATACATGTGTGAGTGCATGTGTGTATTCGTGTCAGTATCCCCATCATTTGATAACCAATGCTGGTTTGTTTGCATCCCTGTAAATGGCTCAGCAAATGAAATGCAAAAGAACATGAATCAAACTTTAACAAAAAATAAATAAATATTCAGGTGATACTTTCCAAGGTAGCACCCAACATGGCCACAGTCCAAAGACTAAAACAGGTAAAAGAGAAAAAGTGAATTTCTAAAAAAACAAAGATTCCTTATTTTTCTCGTTGCTCACTTTCCAACACAAAACGTATAAGATGCCTTGCTATTCACCTGTGGTTCAGGTAAAAAAAAAAAGTTCAGCATCACTGGGAAAGAAGCTCCCTCATTGGCTGGTTCAGTTACAAATATATGCATAAATGATTATATATATATATATATACAAAACACACATACACATGTATACATACATAACATTTGAGTGTGTGAGTATATATATGTATATACATACATATATATAAATATGTATATATATGTATATGCATGTATATGCATGTATATATATGTATATGCATGTATATATATGTATATATATAAAAATGAAAAGCAGCTAAATCTCCATAAAAATCACACCTTGTCATATTAAAGCCCAAAAAGCATTACACAATGTCAACCCAGATACTTTTGGGGAGAATGGAATAACCAGAACTGCAGCATCTTTAATCCCTTGAGGTAAATATATATATATACATTTCTATATGTATGTATATACATTTCTATATGTATGTATATACATTTCTATATGTATGTATATACATATCTATATGTATGTATATACATACCTATATATATATATATTATATATATATATATATATATATGTATGTTTTACATACCTATATATATATATATATATATATATGTATGTTTATACATACCTATATATATATATATAGATATATCCATATCTATATATATATATATATATATATGTATGTATATATGTATATATGTGTGTATGAGTGTGCATATGTCTGTATGTATGGTTAGAAAGTAGATCGATCAATGAAATGTTGGAAGATGTTGGTTTGCTTCAAGTCTACTCACATCAGCTTGACCAATGGCCAAAGCCATTCCACTTATGACCATCACATCTTATTTACATACTTAGTTTATCTAAGACCATTATCTCCGAGTGGTCTAGAGTGGTTAGCATTCCATTCTTTCACTGTTGCAGCTAGGGGTTCAATTCCCTGGTTGGGAAACATTCTGTTTGTGTGTGTATAACCCATACCAGCAACGATCATGGACGTTAAACGATGACGATGATGATGATGATGATGATGATGTCCTTCTTTGTGACAACAGGGT
Source organism: Octopus sinensis (assembly GCF_006345805.1). Lineage (NCBI taxonomy): Eukaryota > Metazoa > Mollusca > Cephalopoda > Octopoda > Octopodidae > Octopus > Octopus sinensis. The sequence continues at coordinate 9,703,451 of NC_043001.1, read as the reverse complement.
GTGAATTGATGGAAAAATTGGCTGCTATTTCTAGCAGGTCGAGTGACCACATAGAAGCTCTGTCTTTGACTGGTGTTGAGAGAGGGAGGGAGGGAGGGCTAGAATGGCTGGGGGAGAGTGGGAGGAAGGGCTGCAGTGCGAGGGGAGGGCTGAGGTAAAACTGTAGTAGTTAATACATAAAACTTATGTTCAGCGTCTTACAAGAGAGAGAGAGAGGGAGAGGGAGGGAGGAGATTGGGGGTGGAAGGGAGAGGTAGAGAATATTGAAGCTGAATAATCACAGTAGTAAATGAGAGACTGTAAGAGAACTAACACTAATCACAGTACCCGATCAGTAACATACACCGAGTAGCTTTAATGTGGTCACACAATTTGCTAGAAATAGCAGCTAAATCTCCATAAAAATCACACCTTGTCATATTAAAACCCCCCCCCCCAAAACATTACACAATCTCATCCTAGATACTTTTGGGGGAGAATAGAATAACCAGGACCACAGCACTTAATTCCTTGAAACCCCTACACTTCACAGGAAAAGAGTGTTTGATCTTCGGCAGTATTAATAATGGTGCATACGGGGTGCGGCATAAAAACCTCCCATATTTTATGCAACCAATGTTACGGTGCTAGTAAAGTTAGGTAGATGATAATGTAATCTTTAAATAGCTAATGCTTTACCATTTTTTCCCTTTGGTTATTAACATTGTTTGCTTTATTATATTTTGTGTATTTGCAGTTAAAACATTTAACAAGACTGCTGAACCTGAGATTATTTTGCCGCAACCTACACGCTAGGAAGCATTAGTTTTAAAAGATTTTTTTTCTAAATATTTCCCTCTTTTTTCTTTATAATTTTGCCTTCCCCTTTCTACCAGTTCCCTGTCCATTTTCTTTCCCAATGAAGTAAGAAGAGCTATTCCAAAACTTTGCCCACTTTGTCCCTTAATCATAGGCCTCTTCAGAGATGACCTGCGTAGTGGACATAATCCATCGCCCCACTTAACACCACCTTCTGGTTCTTAGATATCTTTAATGGAATTCAGCCTGTTGCAGATTTGGGGCCCATCTTTGGCTTTCTCCATCTTCCCGCCAAATCTTGGGGGACCCTGTAAAAGTAAAAAGGTCAGGACATGGGTGTAGGCCCTTCCTGTTC
>NC_043001.1:9654798-9697298 GCF_006345805.1 Octopus sinensis | reverse complement strand
GAATATACAGATATCACGAAAGGAAAGGGGGCGCTAGAAATGAATGGCATCTATATATATACATGTATATATATATATGTATATATATGTGCCAGAGGAAGAGAGTGAGTGTGGGGTACGGGTCTACGAAAAAGCCTGCAGGAATCGTAGAAAATATAAAAATGGTAACTAATTTTATAAATCCCATACAGAACAGTTGTACTTTATGTGAAATTATCCTTCGGGACTTGTCTAATCAGAATTCATTTAAATAACTCGAAAGAATTCAAAAATTTTGATGAAGAACACATTTTAAAAAAAAAAAAAAAATAGCGCTCTCGTAAAGCTGGTCATCAAAGACCGGAAACGACCCTCTCCCCCCTGCCTCATTTGGTTACAGGGTCAACGGGGACAGAAAGCAATGAGGGATGATAAAGCGGTTGCTTGCTATGTCTTTTTTTTCTTTTTGTTAATACATACCCTAAAAATTGAAGTAGAATTTTAAAGCACAGGAATTTTTTCTTGTGTCTAATTGAATAGCACAAAAGAGAGGCTGCCAAAGTAGCGAGCGAGCCTCTCCTTGGGCGTTGGAACGATTACAAATAACAGGCAAACTCTCTCTCTCTCTCAAACTACCCTACTATCTTTAAAACAAAAATTACATTGGACTCTAGTCTTTGATATACACAAGAAGGGATGGTTATAAACCGGTACGTCTTCTGCTTATAAACCTACTCGTTTGAGGGCTGACCTGGGGTTAAAACAACAATAACAACTAAAGAAGCAGTTGTTGAGAATTAATTTTTCAAGTTGTTTTTCTTCAGAAAATTTTCGAAATGTTTTATTTTGCATGTGAAAAGTTAAGAGCTGGAGAAAAATACACCATATTTTGATATTTCCATGCAAATCCTTATTAACCGTTCCATTGCGACTTTCTTCTCTTTACTCCTATTAAAGGAATTGAATTCCTTTCTTTACAACCCACCATCACCACTTTCGTGCAATGGAACAACTTTCAACGATTTGTTCCTCATTATATAATATTTTTATTCAATTACTTCAAGCTGTTGGATTTTTGGTACCACTTTTGAATTTCATGTTGAATACGTTGCTTTCAAATTTTGGTCCAAGGTTTGCAATTTTGACGGAGAAGGGGAGAGGTAAATCCATGACATTGACGCCCCCTTCCTCATCCCCCCAGTATTTCACTGGTACTTTATTTTATCGACACCGAAAGCAAGAAAGGCAGGCCAGAAATCTGTGACTATATCGACTCCAGCACTTCACTAACACCTTATTTTATGTCCTCGGAAGGATAGAAAGAAAAGTTGAACCTCAGCAGGATTTGAACACAGAACCTACATTTTTGTAGCCTGATAATTGTGAGAGAGAGAGCAAATTATTAATTTCAGAAAAGTAAAACTGAAGGTATTTTCTCTGTCGTTTAGCTCCAGGTTAAGTAGAGCAGGCCTATTCTTTTACTAGTTTCAGTCATTTGACTGCGGCCATGCTGGAGCATCGAAAACATTTCAACGCTGACCGTTGTGTCTTTCTCTGATGTGCTGGGAACCTAAATTCGGATCACGTTTTCCAACGTGTCCGTCTTTCCATTGCTTATCACATAACGTATAATTCGAGGGAGATTTTGACCGCTATTTCTAGCAGATCTAGTGAATACACACACATATGTATATATATACAAAATCTCCTTCATTGAGTTGCCTGTGATGGCGGTGAAGTTGGTGATGATAGGTAGAATTCTTTAAACGATAAAGTTCAATTTGACATAAAACAAGGCAACAAGTCTGTGGCTATGTTTTAAACCATTGTTGCTTTAACTTTACCGAAAAGAGAAAGAGCGAGAGAGAGAGAGACCAAGAATTAAATAAATAAGCTCTCGATTCTTTGCGAAGTGACTGGCGAAGAAAGAGAGAAAGACGAAGGTATAAGAATGCTGAATTCCTCAAAGAAAGGTATAGTGAGAAGAGAAAGAGGAAGAGATAAGGATAAATAGAGAGGAGGAGGTGGAGGGGAATTCAGAACCAAAACAGTTGTAAGCAGACTGCTCTAGATAGGCTGGTTCTTCTGCTGTAATAGAAATGAAGAGCCGGTTGACTGCGATATAAGCTAGTTTCTTTCTATTTCTTCAGCGTGCAAAACTTAAGCAGTGCTGACCTGAAAACTTCATATAAGAAAGATGGAATATAGTTGAAGGATGAGAATAATCTGCGAAAAGTTTCTCCAAGAACAATTTTATTTCTTTATTACTATTTCGTTTACGTATATATGCAATATATATATATATTATATATATATTATATATATATGTGTTTGCGGTAGAGAGTAACACGGATGAAAATTCTAACGTCTGATATCTATTCCTCTGTAAGATGAGACTTGCAGAACGAAACATAGAAAAGGTGAATAGTTATCTTCCAGTACATATTTGTGTGTCTGAGAGAGTGTGTGTGTAATATTATACACACACACACACAAACAAACACATACACACATAGATAGATAAGTACTTGCTAACATATCCGTGCATAAATAGAAACGTAAATAAATCTGAGCATATATATATATATAATATATATATATATATATATATATATATTATATATATATATATATATATATATATATAATACACATACATGTGTGTATATATATATATATATACATACATGTGTATATATGTGTGTATATATATATATATTATATATACAGTTGTCCCAGTTTCAAGTCTAAGCGACAGTACCAGTATGTATACAAGCATTGGTAAATAAAATTGTTGTTTTTCTACAATAATAATTTTTTTTTTACGTGTAATAACAAAAATTTTACAAAATGAAACAGAATATATCAACGTTAGGTTAACGATAAAATAACAGATTTCGTTAAATAATACACACACACATATAAATGTGTGTGTATATATCTATATATATAATATATATATATATATATATATATGAAGCCGTTTTGAATTCCTGTGAAAAGCATATACAATTTTTAAAAAAATCATTTTTTCAAAAAAAGAACATTGAAAATATTTGAAAGGAAGAAAAGCAATTATCAAATAAAAGAAATGAATTTCCGTGAATGAGAATTCTTTTGCCTAGCTCGGGTGGGGAGTGTAGTTTGGGTAGCTTCAGGTAAAAGGTAACTAGAATGGTGGGGAGCTTTAGAAGCGACAGAGAATACTGGTGTCGTTTTGGGGTTGTCCTAGGTTAGCCCCTCATTAAACAGAGCTGTAATCAGAGGCGCACCAGTCGTGACCATCTCGTGTTTTTATGTAATAAAGGACTATATTGTCAAAACAATTTTTTTTTAACGAGGGTAGGATTTAAATAGAGGGGTATTTTGCTGCTCTTTCTAGCAGTTTAAGAGATCGCATAAAGACGCCCTCGTTGGCTCGAAGCGAATGTGATTTGTTTTGTTCCAAATCTACCCTGCCAAACAAACTTCAGATTAAAGACGGTCCAACCGTGACCATTCCGTGGATGATTTTGTCAGACTCTGTAACTAATACATCATTCAACGTGTCCCTTCATTTTAAAACTGGGTGCGATATGAACGTGATTTGGCTGTTATTTCTAGCAAATCAAGTGTGTGGTGAGCATGGGTACTTTTCGCACATGGGTGGAAGCAATGGCGAGGGAATCTGGGTTGTTTCGGGTATAGGACACCTGGGCTGCTTGTTGCTCTTGCTCAGTACCAGGTCAGCCCTAATTGGAGCAAACCTATGAGCATTCCAGCCGTGATCATCTCGGCTTTTACCCGACGTGCAAAGAGCCCAGGACCACGTTATCAAATGTGACCTTTAGGGGGCAAAACGGGGGTGAGAGGTTTAACTTGCTGCTCTTAGTAGATCGAACAACAACCTACTGACAACGCACCAGGGTACCTTGGAATGGACACCCGGGCCAAGAATGGTGGTAACGACAGCGCCAATGATTACTTTTGTCTGGCATTGAGAGATGCATGAAGGACTCGACTCGGGAAATCGGGTTTTAAATCAAGAATTTAACAACAATGTTTTGTGTTTATGTTGTTATTATTATTTTTTTTTGTGTGTGTATATATATTTTTTTCATGATTCGTGAATAATGGCTTAGAATGAGGCTGAAAGAAGAAGGTAAAAACATCGATACATATATATATGAATATGTATATATAAATAAGTGTGTATATATGTATATATATAACAGAAATAGCCTCTTACCTTGCATAGCTGCCCAGCAGAGGAAACAGAAAAGGTATAGGAACGGCATTTCCTCCAGACACCCCACCGTCTCGCCAACACCAGTGACCACCAGCAACTGGTACTTATGGTAAGACTAGTGAGTTGTGTAGCAAAATAGAGATAGTAACGAGAAGAAGAAGAAGAACAAAAAAAAGGAGATAAAAAAAAAGAAAAGAAAGTAAAGAGGGGGTAAAGTGGTAAATGAATCGAGGGGGTCCACAGAGAAGAAGACAAAGGATGTGATTCTTGAAAACAATATAGAAATATTGAATCAAAGAGAAACACAATCAAAACAAAACAAAACAAAAGGGGTGAGGACAACAAAGGAAAAAAAAATAATAAATTAAAAAAAAAAAGAGTTGAAGAACACAAGAAGAAGAAGAAGAAGAAGAAGAAGAATTATTCCTGGTGGTTTCGGGTGTTGAAGACACACATGATAAAGAATAAGATGTAATTTTGTGGGGGGGAAAATACTCCGCTAGTGTCCTGTAAAATATCCTCCTGGGTGGTTTTGGACAATGGGTTGAATAAACGGGTGGCGACGGTGTTTGATGGTGGTGGCGATGGCGGTGGGGGGTGGTTGTGGTTGTTGTTGTTATTGTTGTGATTGTTGTTATATATTTTTTTTTCTTTTTCTATTTTGTTGTTGTTGTTGTTGTGTGTGAGAGAGAGGGAATAAATATTTAGGTTACTGGTTCCTAATAATTATTATTAATACCATTAACAAACACAAATCATTCGTTAGTCATTTTTCCGAGCGGCACATCACGCCCCCTCCCTCGTTGCTCTACTGCCCCCCGTTCTGTTGCTTTCTACGAAATTCGATCCGAATTTTTCTTTCGACGTCGGAACATAGTAGCAACAAAGCTTACAACAAAATCCGCCGCGGTGAGATGTAGGAGAGAGAGAGCGAGAGAGAGAGCGAGCGAGTAAGAGAGAGAGAGAGAGAGAGAGAGTAAGTAAGAGACAGAGAGTAAGGGAGACAGAAGAGAGAAATGGCAGAGTAGAGAGAGAGAGAGAAAGGGAGAGAGGTGGGAGGGAATCGGTCCGCTGTGATATTAAAACGCGTGCGTGCGTGACTCTAGTAAAGATGAATATAAAACTAAGGCTGGGGAAAGAAGCGCGGTCGTCCTTCTACCACCTCCACTGAACATCAGAAACGGTAACGGCGGGGACGAGATACTTAGAGTTAGAGAAGGAGGGAACGACGGATCTATAGCAGAGAGAGAGAGAAAGAAAGAACGAGAGCGAAAGAGCGAGAGAGCGAGAGAGAGAGAGAGGAATTGGGGTGTGAGGAAGAAAGCGCGGGGGGAGAGGTTTGAAGAATTTGATGCGAGAAAGAAGAGCGTCGCGTTGTCTGATAAAGAGAGGAGGCAATGAAGGGGAGGAGAGGAAAAAAGAGAAGGAAGAAGAAGGGAAAAAAAATTAAGATAGGTATGTAATGTAACGATGTGAATCGAGGATTGACTAGCAGAGAAAATCTAAGAGGTTTTGGTAGTTAGTTATAGAAGTAGTAGAGAGAGAGAGAGAGAGAGAGAGGATGGAAGAACTAGCAGTCGGAATTAGAAAGATAGGAGTGAGAGTGAGAGGATGTTGAGAGAGAGGGGGAAAGAGAGGAGGAGAGAAGGCGCTGACTGGCCACATGTGCTCCGGAGAACTGTTTTGTTGGCGTAGCGTAGGCAGGGAATACGCACGTAACGTAGTCTTTTAGACTGCGAAGACGACGAAGGGAAGCGAAAGTCTGTTATCCATCCATATAGAGTAAGTCAAAGAAAGATGTGCTGATGATGATGGTGATGATGATGAAGAAGAAGAAGAATTAAGAGAGAGAGATGGAGTGGAAGAAAGAACAACAGAAAGAGTGAGAGAGAGAGAGAGAGAAAACATTTCTCGGAAACATTTCTCAGTGAAAAATTATGATAGTCGCAGACAGGAATGTATTTTTACAAAAAGGTAACAAACTAGCGAAAAAAGAAAAAAAATTTTAAAAAGCAGCACTTTGTCTGCTGTTGAAATTAACCAAGGTCCATTAATTGAAGCTGGGAGAATTAAACCAAAAGAAAAAAAGAAAAAGAAAAAATTAAATCCAAAAAAAAAATAATAAATAAAATAAAAGCCCACGAGAGCAAATAACGAAATTGGAAATGCCAAGACAAAAGCAGAAAAGAAGGAAGAATTGCCAACTGTTATTCTGTCACTCGGTGGTTCCAACACCGAAAACTTTTCTCTTCGATCCTTATATAAATATCTTAACTTAAATTCTTCGGTTTGTCAAGGAATTTCTTTTCGATTTTGTTCCATTTCTTTTTGGCGGTTATTGTTGTTATTAATATTATTATTATTATTCTTTTTATTATTATTATTATTATCTCGTTTGCATTTCAATCCAATGATTCTGTATTTTATGATGTCTTTGACTTGTTAGTATTTCATTCTCCTTTTTCCTTGCATTAGTGTGTGTATATATACATATATATATATATATGTATATACACGCGTGTGCAAAATTTAGAAAATGTCGCTCATTCCTTTGCTTTGCGTTTTTTTAAAAAATCTTTATTCTTTCTTTTTATTGTCATCTAAGAGTTATTGATGTATTTAGTACCCTTTTAACACCCGTAGGCACATACAACAAATTCTCTCTCTTAAAATTTACATACACACAAACATACATACATATATATATATATATATATATATATATATTATATATATATATATATATCTGTAAATTTATAAAGATTTATATATATATATGTAAATTTATAAAGATGTATATATACATGTAAATTTATAAAGATTTATATATATATATGTAAATTTATAAAGATGTATATATATATATATATATATATATGTAATTTATAAAGATTTATATATATATATGTAAATTTATAAAGATGTATATATATAAATATATGTAAATTTATAAAGATATATATATACATGTAAATTTATAGAGATATATATATATATATGTAATTTATAAAGATGTATATATATATATATGTAAATTTATAAAGATATATATATACATGTAAATTTATAGATATATATATATATATATATATATATGTAAATTTATAAATATATATATATATAATATATATATATATATGTAAATTTATAAAGATATATATATATATACATGTTTTGTTTACTGCCCTACATGAAGAATGCTTGAATTACTTCTAGGACACACATACACACACACGTACACACAGAGGCATATACGATAAAACCTTGGCATTAATAGCTGTTATTAACAATACGGGTATCCACTATAGTGTGTCGCCTGTCATTCGCTCACTATAAGGGTATCATCATCTATCCACACCAAGTCTCTAACTAGTATCACCTGTGACTTACACCATTACCCAGTTTACTGGTTTATGACAATCATCTCTGACGCTCCGGGAGGAATTCTCCTCGATTCTCCACAACACGACGACTTTATAATGGAATTAGTGGAAAAGTGAGACTTCGATTGTTTGTCCTTTTTATTCTGTGACAAGAATACTGCTTCACCATTATTATTATTGTTATTACTATTTTCCTCTTTTCATTTGTCTTTCGTTCATCACTTTACTAATAAAATTCCTTCATTATTACATCGCTTATTTTTTAAGAAATATTTATTCGTCTGACTTCTTACCATTTTCTCTTCTATTATTATTATTTTTATTATCATTATCATTATCATCATTATTATTATTATTATTATTATTATTATTCTTTCCCGCCCTCGAAGGAAATCGTTTCACATAGGGACTATTCATTAATTTATCGTCTTCTAATCTAATAATTACTTTCTTTGTTCTCTTCACGTTAATTGGTTGACAGTCCTCATGGTCTGTCTTTCCTTCTCTCTCTCTCTCTCTCTCTCTCTCTCTCTCTCTCTCTCTCTTTCTTTCTTTCATTATTTAGCTCAATAATGAATAAACGATACTTTATATAACGAAAGAAATCTAATATCTTTTCTAATATTCTACTCTCAAATTAACCCCTTCGGTGATAATAAACTCACCTACTTCTAGTTATTTCCGTTAGCTAATTATTGGTTAACCCTTGAGGTCGATTATAGATTGATGGAGCACACCTATAATCCAAAGACGTTCCATCTGTGACCGTCCAATTTTATTCCCAGGCATAAACATACCCAAAATCACTTTATCCAATACATCTTTACTTTCCTTACAGCTGTTGTTCTTGATCAAAGAAGCCTAGAGTCAAAGGAGTTCCAGATGTGACCATCCAGTCTTTGTAGAAAGTATAAACTATCCCAGATTACATAATTCTACTTCTCTATTTTAGACAGCAGGTTGTTATTTGAGGGAGATTTGGCTGTTATTTCTAGCATTTGGAGCGACTGTGTAAAGGCACCCTTGTTCTCTCTTCGCCTAATTTTTAGTTGGTTTTGAAGTAGAGACTCTTTTCGACCCTGCTTCATCAAACCTACCATGAAAGACCACCCAGACGTAACTAATCCATTTTCTTCTTGGCATAAGTCTATCTAGGAGGACCACATTATCCAATGTCCCTCTTGAGTTTATATTTAACGAGTATGATTTAAGATTTAGCTGCTGTTTCCAGCATGTCCTGAGACTTCATAGAGACTCCGTTGTTAGTTCACCCTGCTCTGCTCCGTCCGTCCGTCTTCTGTCTGTCTGTCTGTCTGTCTCTCTCTCTCTCTCCCTCTCTCTCATACGTATGTTTATGTGTGTTTACAGTACTCATGCTTGTTTTGTTTTTCTTTGATTTTTTTTTGTCATATTTTTATATTCATATGTATAATCCACCCCTTTCTCTGCCTTACCCGGGTAGCTTCTCCATCCGATGCTTCTCACCCCTGTCATGGTACACATTTCCACCCTACGAGGGTATCCATTTTCAATGATATTCCCCAGCCCTGTCAAAAATACCTCGATATTCTCCCCCAGCTGTGACACACACTTTCCTTACCCATGCTTTTAGCCAAACCACGGTACCCCATTCCTTTACCCATGTCTTTAACCTCACCATTTTATCCCACTCTCAACCCAGCTGGAGTACCCAATCGATAGATGTTCACACTCAACCACAGCACATATATTCTCAGAGATGTTCTACATTTTTTTCAATATTTTCATATATATTTTCCATACATATTTTTCATACGTTATACACACACACAGTATAAAGTGTACATATTTTATACATACGCATACATACATACATACATACATACATCCCGTATGTATGTAAGTATAACTTACACATAAATACATTAATATGCTATACTGTGTGATTACATACATGTATGTATGTATGATGAATGTGTGTGAACGGGCGAATGTACATTTGTCGTTTTGAAAACCGTATCACTTGCAGAAAGCACAGGCGTCGTTGAATTGTTGAAGAACATTAACAGGTGAGTCTGAGAAATGCACGCATATGTATGCGTTCCGATATGAATATTATCCATTAGTATATATATTGTATAAAAGCACCTTGTTCTTGGTTTTCCATTTTGGCGTGGATTAGGTAGTTTCCCTGCGGTTATACTTAACGGCCAAATGCCTTTCCTGTCGCCAACTCTTCAAGTTGCCCTGAACGACAGGCAGGTCCGTAGGGAACCTATATAACACACACTATACGTTCTGAGTTCAAATTCCGCCGAGGTCGACTTTGCCTTTCATCCTTTCGGGGTCGATAAATAAAGTACCAGTTACGCACTGGGGTCGATGTGATCGACTTAATCCCTTTGTCTGTCTTTGTTTGTCCCCTCTATCTTTAGCCCCTTGTGGGCAATAAAGAAATATATATAACACACACATACACATAATACATACATACATACGTACATACATATGCAGATATGCATGTATGTATGTATGTACGTACATACTATTACATACTAATGTATTTGTGTGTATGTATAAAATATAGATACATTACAAAGAAAGCGTGGAATTTCTGGCTATAAAACGGTCGAATTGTTCCAGTGCTGTGTGATGGCAACATCATTAGACTACTTTACAAAATGCCTTATTGGTTTTTAGTTACGTCCCTTTACGATGTGAGTTCGAATTCCCTTGGTCCTAATTGATTTTTCAGTCTTTCCGTTTGTAGGTAACATAATTACTTAACGGTGATTTCGAGATTTTAATGGTGACCATGGAATTGGTTTAATATTGCCTGGAACCATACTTAAATATTTAGAAAAAAAAAATTTATTAGTGAAGCAAGAAATCGAAACCCTATCGCAGGATATACTTTAATTGATCGTTTCTTCCAGCAATGTAATGTTGTTTTGATGCTAAAATGCCTGTCTTTACCATTTTCTGTCAATAGTTCTATTCAAGTAGGTGTTTGTTGGATATGTGAAGAACTGTCATTCTTCGAGTGTCAATCTACACACACACACACACACACGCACAAACACTCAGGTCTATGTATTGAGTACTTTTTCGTCGTTTGTAATCACAAACGTTTATCCCCCCACCCTCCACCCACCCACACATGATTTGCCTTTATGTAAAGAATTTGTGTGTACTACCAATAGCGATGTATATACACACGCATGTGTGAATATACGAACTTTTGATGGAAACAGTGACCAAAGTCGTTCCTGACATGACCCCCTCCACCCAACCCCGTCACTTTATTCAAGCATAATGTCTTTTTCTTTCTTTCTCTTCCTCTTTCTTTAAGACACTGCGTAGCATCGGATGCGAGTGAAAATTTGACTGCTATTTCTAGCAGTTTGCTGAACCACGTAGAGGATCCTACACAGACTCGCGCTCATCTGTCTGTACAGCATATACATATAGTTGGTCTACATTTACCACACACACACACACACACATGTATATATATAAAACGTCTGTTGGTGTATGGTATCACATACGTAATGCATGTATGTATATACGTGTAGTAGGAGTGTGCATGTATATTGTACAGTAATATCTGCTGGGTATATAACGAAATAACTAAGAATTCTACACACTTGTAAAATCACTTTCGCGTTACTTGTTGCTCTCCGTGTCTGTCTGTCTCTCTGTCCGTCTGTCTACCCTTGTCTCTGTGTCGCTTCTGTGTTTAAGGTGCCTCTGTTACCTTGCTGTCACATCTTCGACCAATCCGCAGAAGAAGATCCAACATTATGCTTGTCTCTGGAAACATGTATTCTGAGACGATAAGCGAAAAATCTCAGAAGTGGATTCCCGATCTGCTAGAAACAAGTGGCTATACCCGCTTCATATCAAACTTCTCTTTTGAAACAAAAGAAAGAAAATGAAGAAAAAGAACAACAAAAAAATGTCTGCAAAGAAAAACAACCAAAATCTCAAACAAAAATGTAAAAATAAAAAAAATAACGAGGTGTCTTTGATTATATGGTCTACATGGTCAGAACTGACCTGGGGTTAAAGAATGATAGACTTCATGAATGAGCTGTAAACACACACACACACACACACACATCATACACACCACGCACACACATCATACACAAAGACACGGAATATTGAAGAATTATTTTACCATTTTTGCCGCTGTTTTGAAAGGAAGCATCTAAGAGAGAGAGAGAGAGAGTGACGTTCTTTTTCTTAAACTGTAAAAGCAGCAATTCCGGACTTCTGTAATAATTACAGATCTCTTACCGTGTAAGACCAGATGTATGGAATCACCGGCATTAATAATAATAATAATAATAATAATAACAACAACAATAATGCTTTCAAAGGTTGGCACAAGACCATCAAATTCGTGGGGGAAGGTGTAAGTCGATCACATCGACCCAGTATTAAACTGGTACCTTTTTTTTATCTACTCTTTTCGGATGTAAGACAAAGAGGACATCGGCAAGTAGTAATAATAATAATAACAACAATAGCAATGATAATAATAATCCTTTCTACTATAGGCCTGAAATTTTGGTAGAAGCGGGGAATGGGGGTGGGTCAATTATATCGACCCCCAGTACCCAACTGGTGGTTATTTCCTCGTTCTCGGCGGCAGTGGTTTCGAAATGGAGTCGATTGTATCGACTCTGGTGCTTGAGTGACGCTTTACATTATTGCCCCTAGAATGATGGAATGTAGAGTCGGCCTGGGTGGGATTTGAACACAACACAATTAGCGGATAAGCTTCATATTTCAATACTGGATTCTATAGAGTTGTATAAAAGAATTTTGTATTTTTTTTTGTATTCTTGAAGTGTGGTTGAAGTACTCGTGTTCGTTTTATAATGCTTCACACACACACACGCGCACGTTTTTGAAGAATTTGCTTGGTTGTTTTTCGAAATTTCATTTTTCTTTCTATCTTGTACAAAAATTTTGAGTAATAAAATATATTCATATATTCTGAGAGAAAAATAATAAAGAATTCTTCGAAATTGCTTTAAATAAAAACTATTTATGTGGTATTGAAAATTGTAATTCTGAAAGCTGAAAAGCTCTCTTCAAAATCTGTTCTGTACAAGAAGTGAACTAGCCTTTCACTTCGAAGTTACTGCAATCCTTGATTCTATACAGAAGGATTATGTATATATATATATATGTTTGTGTGTGTGTATATATATATATATATATATAACCCATGCTGGCATGGAAAACGGACGTTAAACGATGATGATGATATATATATATATATGTCTGTGTGTATGTCTGTTTATCGTAAAGAGAGAGGAAGAAATATTGGCATTTACGTGTGTTTATATCAATATTTTTGTCTGTGTGTGTGTGTATATATATTCATATTCTTTGTATACGCACACACAAGTACACTATTATGAATAGTGTTCGATTTTAAGAACGTTAGCAGCAGAAGGTTTGATTGAAACCGTAAAGAAGGAGGAAATAAATGGAGAAGGAAGGACACTTTCCGAAGAACGACTTCCTTTTTCTTTCATTCTTTGCAACTTTGGCAATCCATAGGCACCAAACAGTGCTGGCATGTGTGTGTGTGTGTGTGTGTAATGTTGACCCAACAGGCGCCTTTCAAGCAATCACTATCACGATCGTAAAAAGGAGATTCGAAATAGTCATCCCAAAATGCTAGAAATAGCAGTCGAATTCTCTCTGAAGTCTTAAATTAACCGCCTCGGAGAAATTAATGACATTGGACACTATATTCTTAGATACACCAGTGTCGGATATACATGATGAGATGGCCATGGGTGGAATGATTTGGGTAAAAAATCCCTTTAATCAAGGTTAAAACCGCAGCAATACGCTGGTAACACGAGGTGCCTCACGTGGTCGCTCAATTTGCTAGAAATAGCAGTAAAATCTCTCGCAAAACACACTCTTAGAAAAACAAAAAGAAAGGCAAGGTACATTGGATGATGTATTCCAAGGTACTCCATATCCAAGAGAATGACAGTAGAGGGGGCGGCGTATAGTTTGTGCTTCGGTTGCTAAGTCAGGAGTGACCTGAGGCTGAAATAAACCACCACTGACACCATTGGTCTCTCTAATCACACAGTATCGTCTCTAAACGATAATGAATTCATATAGTCAGCTGCAAGGGCATGGTTAGAACGTCGTCGAGGATTGACCTGGAGCTGTAAGTCGCTGACAACAAAAATACATATTTTATGTGTGTGTATATGTATATATATATATATATATACATACATACATGTATATATACATATGTATATATATATACACACGTATGTATGCATCTACCTACCTGTCTATCTATCTGTCTGTCTACCTACCTGTCTGTCTATCTATATATCTATATATCTGTTTGTCTACCTACCTATCTATCTATCTACCTATCTATCTACCTACCTACCTACCTACCTATCTACCTACCTACCTACCTACCTCTCTCTCTCTCTCTCTACCTACCTATATATTATATGTAAACATATCGTGAAGGCGGACACAAGAGCGTACCTTTCACCTGACGTTTCTCTCTCTCCTCTCACCTGTCGCCTCTTATTGAAGTCACGAAGCTTCTCCATCCGTCATTTCACGATACTGGCAATTTTATACATTTATTTGTTTATATTTACATGTCACTAGTATTGTTGCTGTTGTTGTTGTTGTGAATGATGTACTATTCGTTGTTATTATTCTAACCTCAGTTATAGTTCAACCACAATTATGCAGACCTCGGATCACAGACTTTCCTACAATGCCCACCTCATTGAGTATGTATATCTGCCACGACGTAATTCGATGTGATTTGTTATTATTATTACTACTATTATTATTACAATTATTATTGATATGGCGGCCAGGTGGCAGAATGGTTAGCACGCTGGGCTAAATGCTTAGCGGCATTTCGTCTGTCTTTCCGTTCTGAGTTCAAATTCCACCGCGGTCGACTTTGCCTTTCATCCTTTCGAGGTCGATTAAATAACTACCAGTTATGCACTGGGGTCGATATAATCGAGTCAATCCGTTTGTCTGTCCTTGTTTGTCCCCTCTGTGTTTAGCCCCTTGTGGGTAGTAAAGAAATAGGTATTTCGTCTGTCTTTACCTTCTGAGTTCAAATTCCGCCGATGTCGACTTTGCCTTTCATCCTTTCGGTGGGCAGTGGTGAGGGGTGCCGATAAAATAAGTACCAGTCGAGCATTGGAGTCAATGTAATGGACGTAGCCCCCTCCCACGAAACTGATGGCCTTATGCCAAAATTTAAAAATCATTAATATTACTGTTATTGAGTTCAAATTCAGCCGAAGTTGGCTTTGCCTTTCATACTTTCGTGGGGTCGATAAAATAAGTAGCAGTTGAGTACTGGCGTTAGTGTAATCGACTAACCTCCCCCACCCCACGCTACACTTCCACCAAAATTTCAGGTCTTGTGCCTATTAGGCGTAGGAGTGGCTGTGTGGTAAGTAGCTTGCTTACCAACCACATGGTCCCGGGTTCAGTCCCACTGCATGGCACCTTGGCCAAGTGTCTTCTACTATAGCCGCGGGCCGACCAAAGCCTTATGAGTGGATTTGGTAGACGGAAACTGAAAGAAGCCCGTTGTATATATATATGTATATATGTATGTGTGTGTGTATGTCTGCGTTTTTCCTCCCAACATCGCTTGACAACCGATGCTGGTGTATTTACGTCCCCTTACCATAGCGGTTCGGCAAAAAGAGACCGATAGAATAAGTACTAGGCTTACAAAGAATAAGTCCTGGGGTCGATTTGCTCGACTAAAGGCGGTGCTCCAGCATGGCCACAATCAAATGACTGAAACAAGTAAAAGAGAGTAAAGAGTATTATTATTATTATTATTATTATTATTATTATTATTTTCTACTCTAGGCACAAGCCCCGATATTTTTGGAGAGGGGGCCAGTCGATTAGATCAATCCCAGTACGCAACTGGTACTTAATTTATCGACCCCGAAAGGATGAAAGGCAAAGTCGACCTCGGCGTAATTTGAACTCAGAACGTAAAGACAGAAGAAACACGAGGACAAACAAGGACAGACAAACGGATTAAGTCGATTATATCGACCCCTGTGTGTAAATGGTACTTATTTAATCGACCCCGAAAGGATGGAAGGCAAAGTCGACCTCGGCGGAATTTGAACTCAGAACGTAACGGCAGGCGAAATACCGCTAAGCATTTCTCCCGGCGTGCTAACGTTTCTGCCGGCTCGCCTTATTATTATTATTATTGAGTGAGAGAGCAGTTCATGCCATCAAAGTGACACTGGGGTAAAATATACGAAGCCCAATATACCCATCATGACTACCCGTCTGATAAAGGTACACCAGGCACATGCATCACAACCGTATGTGCGCGACATGGTGATCTCATATCAAGATAAACAGCACATGACCTTGCAGGTGGGGCCCAGTTAGAATTTTCTTCAGGTTGAGTAGCCCATCCCACTCAAACGGTCCCTGAATAAGGGTTGTTTAAGGATGTTGAAAGAACCACCCATGTTTCCAGAGGTGAATTATTCAAACCCCAAAGAATCCCTCTCAACACATGGCTATGATGCTCCCCCACTACTTCTGCTCGTGATCAGAGATGCACATATCGTCAGCCACTAAGGGACATGCTCAACTGGTTACGGTCAAACAACTGACAAGCAAATCTGTGGTATTGAGCAGAATATTTGCTGTAGCCCATCTTTTATACCAAGACAAAACAATGTACATGATAACATTTCAAATCAGTTAAGATCAGAAGCCATGAGAGCCACTGCCTGGTACTGCATCAATTATTATTATTATTATTATTGATAAGTTGGTGAGCTGGCAGAATCGTTATATCGCCGGACCAAATGCTTAGTAGGATTTTGTGCACCGTTATGTCAGATCAAATACCACCGTGATCAACTTTGTTTTTCATTCTTTCGTTGCCAATAAATCCCAGTAGAATACTGGAATCAATCAAATCTGGTATCTATAACGAAAAGGATCGATATACCCGTAAGATGAAACGATGTCATTTGAGGTGCATTTAGCTCTTTTCAGCCGGTTGGACCCCGACCGTACACCTTCTGTCCGGCCCATATCGTCATTGTTATAGATCAGCAGCTTTGTTATAGATCAGAATAAAGAGCTATTTATGCATTTATATAATACATATACACACTGTATGTGCGTATGTCTATATACATACATGATGGCTGCCCCCTCGTTGTCGAGTATGGCCATTGCACGAAGCTTAACTGTTACTGGTGCTGTGATCGAATGTGACTTTTTAGCCCAGCCAAAGATCTACAATGTCTTGTACAGAATTGGCAACTACAACCTTTACCGGTAAAAAGCCGGCTGTAGTTGTAACTGGGCTTCATGTACCTTTGCATGTCATTTAAGTCCTCCTGCCGAATTACACTCTCTTCCACATGCCCGACAGATATGATTAGTATGGTGTGTACCACCACCACCAGTGGCCAGGTTGTCACTCATCTGTCTCGCTTTATGACTACGAAGATGACTCTTGAGTCCAGTTTTACTGAGGCAGGGTCTTGCACATACATACATATATACATACATACATACATACATGTATATATATATATATATATATATATATATAATATATATATATACTATATATATATATATATATATACATAATATATATATATATACATATATATATGTATACATATATTATATACATATATATATGTATACATATATGTATATATATATACATATACATATATATACATAATATATATATATATATATATATATATATATACATATATATATATATACATATATATATATATACATATATATATATATACACATATATATATATACATATATATATATATATACATATATATATATATATATATTATATTAAATTAGAGATAAAACCAGTATTAGGCAAATCATACAATGAAAAACTTAAGCCAATACATAAGATTAATTAATTTATATTATTTTAAATATATATCAAAATTATTAAAAAAAGATAATGAGTATAACACTACGATCGTTTCATGGCTGTCCAATTCGTAAAAATTCGAGTTACAGTCAATCTTCAAGTGATTGAAATATTTATCTTAGCGAGGTTTAACATATATATATATATATGTGTGTGTGTGTGTGTGTGCATGAGAGATATTGGTCTAGAAGACCCAAAGAGTGGCAGGCAACGCTAAGTAAGTGCTATGGACAGATCGTAGTCAAACTCTTGGTTCGACAGTGATACGAGTGAGGAGTCTAACATGGATCTTGTATTAGCATGCATGTATATACATTAGGGAAAATGAGATAACAAAGCCAAGGTTTGAAATTTCCCAAGACACCTGATGAAGGCTGGAGGGTATATCAGCCGAAACGTTGTGAGGACAAATATTCGACAAATGTAAATAATGTAAATAAAGACTTTGATCATAAGTCCATCAATAAGAGCAGGCCTGGAGCTTAAATTCAAGTGTGCCACTCTGTCGAGTTTAGGATCATCATCAGTCACCAGATTTAAGCAAAGACAATTACTGGATCTTGGGTGAAAATGTATGTTCTTGTGCATAATGGTATGATAAGCACATCACAGGTATTCTCATCGCTACTTCTTTTAGAAATGGTTTGAGAATTGAGCTGAAAGTAGTTGTAATCTTTCGAATTTCTTCCTGGCTTCAGAAAAAAACAACAAAACAAGAAAACACAGATTTCTAAATCCATTGTTGTTTGGGTGATTTAGATATAATGGCAAGATGCGGTATAGACACAAAATCGACGTAATTAGACGAGCATCAAAAACTTAATTAAAAATAATTACGCTTTGAGGGGAAAATAACATTAGCTGACTAATTGATATTATTTTAATTATTGCGCCAAATATGGAAGACGTCTACTATAGGATGGTTGGATTTGAAAACACTAGATGTAATGAATAACTGTAAATCTTTTAATCCGGCATATCTACCATTTAATCCGACACAGCTACCATTTTAACTCTTGACATAATTGGATCCGGTATTTCTACAATTTAAAGTCTTAACCTAACATCAGTAGGTGCTGTCGTGGCCGTGTGGTAAGAAGTTTGTTTCCTGACCACTTGGTTCAGGGTTCAGTCCCACTGCACCGCACATTGGGCAAGTGTCTTCTACTATAGACTCGGGCCGACCAAAGCAATGTGAATGGATTTGGTATACGGAAACTGAAAGAAGCCCATTGTGTGTGTCTGTGTTTGTGCCCCACCATCGCTTGACAAACCGGTGTTGGTGTCTTTGTGTCTCCGTAATTTAGCAGTTCGACAATAGATACTGACAGAATAATTACCAGGCTTTAAAAAAAAAGCCCTGTGATCGATTTATTCCACAAAAAATTCTTCAAGGTGGTGGCCCAGCATGGCCGCAGTCAAAGGACAGAAACAAGTAAAAGATAAAGCTAACTGGCTGCTTTAATAAATTCAAGCCGGCATTCTACCGGTTGACCTCTGGACAATCAAATTACTGTTGCCGTACGTTGACCCGTTCATCTGTTTTCTTGCCATCTTTTGTTTTAGTCCTACAGCGTGTCTTGTAACCCTCCACCCCAGGTAAATTTGGCTGGTGAACCAATTTAGTCACAGACGTCCTATTTATGTAACATACAGTACTGGATTGTATGATACCAACAGTAGCGTTCAGTGAGATGTGACCTTCCAGCATTTTGAGGGCAAATATCTTATCGACCCTTAAGAGTATGTCAAGGTTTCCTTCAACAAGGTTTCAATTTAAAATGTTCAGATACATAAAAAAATAAACCTTGTACACATCATCTAGTTTGTCACTCTATTGCTTCTACCACCTATAATCCTCGCAGTCGAGGCTATATTCCATTGAATTCTTCCAAGACCTTGACTAGTGCTTAATTTATAAAACAAATTTAATCACCGAATGTAATTACACAGACACTCCACAGACATTTAAGTTAGCATTGACACGTTTAATGTTGTGAGCAAGCATTAAAAATCTAATTAGAAATATCTATGTGTTGAGGAAAATGCATTAACTGTAAATAATATAATTATCTCTACGATAAGCACAAGCCCTGAAATTTTGGGACGTGAGTCAGTTGATTACATCAACCCCAATGTTCACTGATACATATTTTATCGATTCCGAAGGACGGAAGGCAAAGTTGACCTCGGCAGAATTCGACCTTTAGACGTAAAACCGGAAGAAACGCCGCTAAACATTTTGCCCGGTGTGCTTATGATTCTGTCAGATCGCCGCCTTAGCTCTGTAAATAATATATTGATGAAATTATTTTGGTAAGTACGGGAAATAACTCCTGACCCTAACGTGTTTTGGGCTTATGAAACCTCTTCCACGAAGTATAAACTCTACCGAATTTGCAAAAGAGGTGATGAGAAAACAACCATCCCTTAGAAGATGTACAATGTTGTACACGCGTTGTCAAGAAAAATTTGCATATTTAGGAAAAACAATAACATGCACACTAGAACAAATCTTTGAATTTAATTATACAGTGATGCCATGTGTACGAAAACACATTTAAATTAGCATCAACACTTAAATTAGTAAACATTAGCCGCTACAATATTAGCATTCGTATCTTGACTCCCTTGAGAAATGTTCTGATGTTGACAGTTCACAGTAATCGCGGTCTTTCAAATGCGTTTTTAATCTCGGAAAGAACAATCACAGATTACCAAGCCCATTGTGGTTTGAACGATTTAGAAATAATGTAAAGGTGTGATATAGACGTGGAATAATGATAATTAATTGAGCATCCAAAAAACCTAATTAGATATAATTATTCAGTGAATGGGGAAACAATATTAGCTGATTGATTGACTGATAGTTTTATTATTGTGGCAAAGAGGAAATCGTCTACGGAAGAATGAATGGATTTGAACTCGTCCCATAACTGATTGCTGGTATACATTTTACCCTTTGAGCGCTAGACGTAACAGACAACAGCTGGAACTCCGTCAGTTGCGACGACGAGGGTCCCAGTTGACTCGATCAACGGAACAGCCTGCTTGTGAAATTAACGTGCAAGTGGCTGAGCATTCCACAGACACGTTTGCCTTTAATGTAGTTTTCAAGGAGATTCAGCATGACGCAGAATGTGACAAGGCTGGCCCCTTTGGATTACAGGTACGACTAATTTTTTCCAGCTGAGTGGACTGGAGCAACGTGAAATAAAGTGTCTTGCTCAAGGACACAAAGTGTCGCCGGGAATTGAACTCACGACTTCACGATCGTGAGCCGAATGCGCTAGCCACTCATCCACGTGCCTTCATAACAGTCATGAGAACACCACCACCGGCAAAAATGGCAGTCGCCGTCACCACTGCCATTATATCTACCATCACAACCACCACCACTGCTTGACAACCTCCACCACTGTTTGACAACCGGTGTTGGCGTGTTTGCATCCCCATAACTTAGCGGTTCGGCAAAATAGACCGATAGAATAAGTACCTGCTTCAAAAAGTCCTGGTGTTGATTCATTCATTCGAGTGGAAATTCAAGGCGGTGCCCCAGCATGGCCGCAGTCAAATGACAGAACTTAAAAGACATTAGTGTATACATATGTATATTATGATTGTATGTATGTGTGTATGCATGCATGCATTTATATATGTATGTATGTGTATTTATGTATATTTGTGTGTGTGTACTTATGTATGTATGTGTGGACGCAATGCATGCACATATGTATGCATGTGTATGTATGTATTCTTGCGTGTGTGTATGTGTGTATACGTACGTACGCATGTATGTATGTATGTATATTTGTGTGTGTGTGTACGTAACTCTCTTTTACTCTTTTACTTGTTTCAGTCATTTGATTGTGGCCATGATGGAGCACCGCCTTTATTCGAGCAAATCCCCCCCAGGACTTATTCTTTATAAGCCTAGTACTTATTCTATCGGTCTCTTCTGCCGAACTGCTAAGTTACGAGGACGTAAACACACCAGCATCGGTTGTCAAGTGATGTTGGGGGACAAGCACAGACACAGAAACATGTACACAGACATACACACATTTATATATATATATATATATATATATATATACATACATATATACGACGGGCTTCTTTCAGTTTCCGTCTACCAAATCCACTCACAAGGCTTTGGTCGGCCCGAGGTTACAGTAGAAGACACTTGACCAAGGTGCTGCGAAGTGGGACTGAACCCGGAACCATATGGTTCATAACAACAGCCACTCCTACGTAAGTATGTATGCATGAGCGTATGTGTGTGTTTGCTTGCATGTATGTATGTATGTATGTATGTATGTATGTATGTATGTATGTATGTATGTATGTATGTATGTGTGTATGTTTGCTTGCATGTATGTATGTATGTATGTATGTATGTATGTATTCACGTGTGTGTGTATGTATGTATGTATGTATGTATGTATGTATGTATGTACGTACGTATGTATGTATTCACGTGTGTGTATGTATGCATGTATGTATGTATGTATGTATGTATGTATGTATGTATGTATGTATGTATGTATGTATGTATTCACGTGTGTATGTATGTATGCATGTATGTATGTATGTATGTATGTGTGTGTGTATGTATGTATCAAAATAAGATCTGCATTGCCACACCGGAAACATTCTGTTTCTGCAAACATACTGCATTCATTCAGAAGCAAGTTAAAGTTTTCTCAGCCGGAAAGATAAACAAAAGAGAATTCAAATGAATCCAGGCTACACACACACACACACACACACACACTCACAACAAAAGTGTCACATGGTGCAGACCGAAAAGCCTCATAAAATCCAAATATATCAAAGTTTATGTGGACTTGTCGCCGCTGTTTGCATCAATAAATATGTATTATCTATACCTAGAGCGATTAAATATAATCATTTCTCAAAATAAATCAAGAACACATGTTTTAAGCAAAGATCCACAAGAGTACAAATTGAAATGGATTCAGCGCTGTGAACATGTAATATGTTAAGTGACTGCGACACAAACACAAATTGTGGCATATATATTAAAATGTAATATATAATTATTACACGGTGGCGAGCCGGCAGAAACGTTACCGCGCTGCAGGGCGAAATGCTCAGCGGTATTTCGTCTGCCGCTACGTTCTGAGTTCAAATTCCGCCGAGGTCGACTTTGCCTTTCATCCTTTCGGGGTCGATTAAATAAGTACCAGTTACGCACTGGGGTCGATATAATCGACTTAATCCGTTGTCTGTCCTTGTTTCTCCTCTTTGTGTTTTCCCCCCTTGTGGGTAGTAAAGAAATAGCTATTTCGTCTGCCGTTACGTTCTGAGTCCAAATTCCGCCAGGTCAACTTTGCCTTTCATCCTTTCAGGATCGATAAATTAAGTACTAGTTACGTACTGACGTCGATCTAATCGACAGGCCCTCTCTCCAAAAATATAGGGCCTTGTGCCTTCAGTGGAAAAGAATCGTGAGCACGCCAGGCGCAATGCTTAGCGGTATTTCGTCTGCCGCTACGCTCTGAGTTCAAATTCCGTCGAGGTCGACTTTGCCTTTCATCCTTTCGGGTCAATTAAATAAGTACCAGTTACGCACTGGGTCGATATAATCGACTTAATCCGTTTGTCCCCTCTGTGTTTAGCTCCTTGTGCGTAGTAAAGAAATAGGTATTTCGTCTGTCGTTACATTCTGAGTTCAAATTCCGCCGGGGTCGACTTTGCCTTTCATCCTTTTGGGGTGGTCGATAGAATCGACTTAATCCGTTTGTCTGTTCTTGTTTTTCTTCTCTGTGTTTATCCCCTTGTGGGTAGTAAAGAAATAGGTATTTCGTCTGTCTTTAGGTTCTGAACTCAAATTCCACCGACGTCAACTTTGCCTTTCATCCTTTCAGGATCGATAAATTAAGTACTAGTTACGTACTGGGGTCGATCTAATCGACATGCTCTCTCTCCAAAAATATAGGGCCTTGTGCTAGCACGCTTGGCGAAATGCTTAGCGGTATTTCGTCCGTCTTAACGTTCTGAGTTCAAATTCCGACTTTGCTTTCATCCTTTCGAGGTCGATAAATTAGGTACCAGTTGCGTACTGGGATCGATTTAATCCACTGGCCCCCTCCCCCAAAATTTCAGACCTTGTACCTAGAGTAGAAAAGAATGTACAATTATTATGTGTGTGTGTTTCGGTTTCTGGTTTTAGTCATTTATTGCCTGCGCCAATGCTGGGGCACTATCCTACAATGTACACATGGTTCCGAATTCAGTCCCACTGCGTGGCACCTTACCTTAGGCAAGTGTTTGCTTCTATAGCTTCGGGCTGGAAGGGACTTTGTCACTGTTCTTTAGTCCCCAAGAAACATCGTTCCCAGCTGGCTAGACGACATACTATCTGCGTCCTTATATTTTCGAACAGGTTGATATGATCGATTTAACCTTGAAACAAGTCCACAGATATTGTTTTGTGCTAGTTGGGGATGCTGAATTCTCTGTTCGAAAATATAAGGGCACAGATAGTGTGTCATATAGTCAGCTGGAAACGATGTTTCTTGGGGCTAAACAACAGTAACATTCGTCCCATCCAGGACAGCCATATTATGTTGGCAAATAACCTTTACTTTGAAGAACTGTTACTGAATGTCTCTCTTTGAGAGATTTAGAAATAATAATGTTTATATATGTATATAAATATGTATGTATGTATCTATCTGTCTTTCTGTCTGTCTGTCTATCTTTCCACCTCCGAAAAGAAAAGCTCTACATTTGTAATTGTCCCCTCTATGTCCAGCCCTGTAAGGCCAATAAAGAAAATTATCTATCTATCTATCTATCTATCTATCTATCTATCTATCTATCTATCTATCTATCTATCTATCTATCTATCTATCTGTCTGCCTATCTATCAATCAATCCATATCTATCTATCTGTCTATCTATTCTTCTATTCTTTCACTTGTTTCAGTCATTTGGCTGCGGCCATATTGAAGCACCGCCTTAAAGGGTTTTTAGTCGAAGAAATCGATCCCAGGACTTGCTCTTTTTAAGCTTAGTACTTACTCTATCGGTTTCTTTTGCCGAACCGCTGTTACAGTGACATAAACACACCAGCATCGGTTGTCAGGCGATGGTGGTGGTGAGACAAATACAGACACATGAATACACACATACACACATATACACAATGGGCTTCTTTCAGTTTCCGTCTACCAATTTCACTCATAAGGCTTGGTCGGCCCGTGGCTATAGCAGAACACAATTGTCCAAGGTGCCGCGCAGTGGGACTGAACCCAGAACCATGTGGTTGGGAAGCAAGTTTCCTATCACACAGCCATAGGTTCCGTGATTGCACTTTTGTCGTTCCGGTGAGTGGGAAGAGGTCACTTGGCAAGATTCAAATCTATCGTATCAATTCTAATATTTATTTCGGTTTGGTACCAAATAGAAATGAATTCAAAACGCTCATATGTGAAATATGATAACCTATGATATTATCGACAATGATGAATGATATAATTATTAATATTCTCAATGCCAAGAGAGAATATCAAACATCATGTCTACCAATGGAATGGTTTCCGTCAGAGAACATGTTTCTCTTTTCTGTCTCAAACCTGTAGTTATAATGACTGCTTAATGTTGAAAATATTAGCAAGCGTGGCTGTTCGGTAAGAAGCTTGCTTCACAATCACATGGTTCCGGGTTCTGTCCCACTACGTAACTCCTTCAGCAAGTGTCTTTTACTTTTGCCTCGGGCTGATGGATTTATTAGACAGAAACTGAAAGAAGCCGGTCGCATATATATTTATATGTTTATATAATCAAAATAAGCAGCAAGAATAACTTCGGTTATTGGAATAACTTTGGAATAACTTCCAAATTACCGAAGTTATTCTTGTTGCTTATTTTGATTATAATCACCCCATGGATTTATATGGATAACACCATACAGAATTCTGGTGCATCTAAATTAAGCACCATATTCATTTGAATCTAAATTTTGCTGAACTTATATATATATATATATATATCTCTATATAAACGGCAGTTTGTCTGTGCGTGTTTCTGTGTGTCTGTTTGCTTGTACCCTCACCCTGACCACGGCTTTCAACCGATTCTGATGAAACTTAACATACACATAGCCCAATGTCATAATTCAAAACTAACGCAGCGAAAATTTTGAAAAGTTCCCCCAGTTCTGAAAAAAATCGATAAATTCGACATGGGGTCGACAATGAGAAACACAAACCACAAACTGTCTAGGGACGCAACTCCACCTTTTTTAATCTCAAAAAAAATTTACCATCATTTTTTTCCATTTTTTTGCTATTTTTTGGCTATAACTCTCTAAAAATGCTTTATAGTTATTTCCCTTACAAACCTGAGCAACGCCGGGCGATACTGCTAGTCTCTATATAACCGGCAGTTTGTCTGTGCGTGTTTCTGTGTGTCTGTTTTCTCGTACCCTCACTCTGACCACGGCTTTCAACCGATTCTGATGAAACTTGACACACACATAGCCCAATGTCATAATTCAAAACTAACGCAGCGAAAATTTTGAAAAGTTCCCCCAGTTCTGAAAAAAATCGATAAATTCGACATGGGGTCGAGAATCAGAAACACAAACCACAGACCGTCTAGGGTACGCAACTCCACCTTTTTTAACTCTCAAAAAAAATTTACCATCATTTTTTTCCATTTTTTTGCTATTTTTTGGCTATAACTCTCTAAAAATGCTTTATAGTTATTTCCCTTACAAACCTGAGCAACGCCGGGCGATACTGCTAGTATATATATATAACGGGAAGCTTTATGAAAATAGACAAAAGACGAAGGCAGGTGGAAAACAAACAAACAATTGTATTAGTATGGCGCTCAGGAAATATAAATAAAACAAGTCTTTAACGTTTCGAGCCTACGCTCTTCAACAGAAAGATACACAGAGAGAAAAAAAACAGAAAGAAGGAGAGAAAAAAAATGCGTGCAGTAACTAACGAATCAATATATATATATATATATATGTGTGTGTGTGTGTGTGTATATATATACACACACAAATGTGAGAGCATCTATCTATCTATCTATCTATCTATCTATCTATCTATCTATCTATCTATCTATCTATCTATCTATCTATCTATCTATCTATCTATCTATCTATCTATCTATCTATCTGTCTACCTGTGTATATATATATATATATACATATATATACATAAAACTTACTTGGAAATGTATGCGTGGCGTTCGATCATATAATAACATAAATAATATATAAACATATGCATATATACATACATATATGTACATACCTACATCTATATGTATATATACATGCATATGTGGGTACAGGACACCAAAAAATAATGTTGAACACAATGAGAAACGAAAGCATAAAAACAATAACATGGAAACGAACTTATTTTCAAATAACGAAAAAACAGAGTACAAGACATACAACACAAGGAATATTCCCCTTCTTCAGTTGTCCCTGTTTCGTCTACTCCGCGTTACGAAGGTAAGGACATATATATACAATTATATATATATATATATATATATATATATATATATATATATATATATATATATATATATATATATACATAATTAATATATATATATATACACATAATTAAATATATATATATATATATACATACATACACACACATATATATAAATATGTATATATCTATATATATATAGACATATACATACGTGTGTGTGTGTGTGTGTGTGTGTATTTATGTGTCTGTTGTCAAGCAGTCGTGGTCTGTCATAAATACACCACGACTACTTGACGTGTCCAGTGTTGGTGTGTTTACGTCACCGTAACATTGTGGTTCGGAAAAACACCGATAGAACAAGCACCAAGCTTAAAAAAAATATAACAATAATAAGTACTGGTGTCGATTCGTGCGACTGAAACTCTTCAAGGCAGTGCCCCAGCATGGCCGCTGTCTGACGATCGAAAAAAGTAAAATAAAAAAAGTAAAGATAAATCATCATATTTTGTTTTCATGGGGTTATTTCTCATCATTAACGCAGAACCGACGAGAAACACCTATTCAAGTAGAACAGCAGCATATACAGGATATCTATGTATGAAGTTTTACCAGGGCATCGATTAAGTTATTCTTTTTTTCTGTTATTATATTGTGTCATGAAAACAGAAGTCTGAGCTTAAACGAAGCGAGGCAATGCCAACGTTGCATTGCAGAGAAATTCTATATATAACCAAATATACCGATAATTTAAACAAAGAGACGGAGATCGGATATGCGGTGGAAACAAATAACAGTACTAACCGGAAGTCTACGCTGTACTGTCTTACAGCAGTGAATGTCTATTTAGCATTGCAGAGAGGTCTTGATTAATGTGCTGTCCTCACCGAACTTGGTTTTGTAGTTAAAGAAAACCACTTTCGTAATGTATGTACTCTAGTAGGGGAAGTGTGTAACTTTTACTTTGTGCTATACGTGGAAGCATAATCCATCCATCAATGCATGCATACAAATATGCATACATAATATATACGTAATTCATACATAATACATACATAAAACATACATACATAATATATGCATACATACATGCATACATACATAATACATACATAAAACATACATACATAAGACATAATACATACATACATACATATACATACATACATACATACATACATACATACATACATACATACATACATACATACAAGAAGCGTCATATAACGCGAGTTGCAAATGAACTTCACACAAGGTATTTCATGACTGGTGCTCAAGGTTAAACTCCGCCACACCCTCCGAAGTTGCACAGCTTTACCATAACAAAAAAAACCAGGTGAAAGGCTTTGTGCTAACCAGGAGAGTTGCGCACGCATAGTCATGTGATCAGTAAATCTGAGAGTGACAAAGTGACAATCGTTATATTAACCCCCACATTGAAGAAATATTCTTTAATAATCCCAGCCTTAAAGCATCTTGCTTGAATCTCCCACTTTTGAACCGCAACGTTACAATATTGCAAAATCAGTTACGAGGAATTAACCCTGTTGCTATAAAAAGCATTAACAGTTACGTGAACACGGTTCGACCAATCAGATTGGACGGTGCGTAACTAAATGAGTTTTGTGAATTTTCTCGACCTGTAGTTCTGCCGAAAGTTCTGGAAGCTTGATTAAATGTTATAAAAAGTTGCTCCCAAACAGAACATCAAATACTACGCAAAACTCTGTCTATCGGTTTTGTCATAAAAATGTTCTCATTCTTTCTACGGATTCTGTCTTCTATCAGCACGGACAATTATCTCAGGTGTACTGGTAGAATCGTTAGCACGCCGGGCGAAATGCTTTGCGGTATTTCGCCTGCCGCTACGTTCTGAGTTCAAATTCCGCCGAGGTCGACTTTGCCTTTCATCAATTGGCTCCTGGCGAAAGTACATCCTTAGCATAGTTTCGATAGCATCCCAAAGACATGTCCCTCTCTTTAGGGCTTTAGGGCAAATAAGATATTTCAGCTTCAAACAGTTACTGATACCCCAGAAGGCTCAAATGAGGTCCCCAATGGAGTACAACATCCACACCTGAGATGGTATAGTTGCAACGTACACTGACATCTAGGGTCGCATCTACGGAATTGCAGCTTGGTTGATTGGCCATACCATCACTAAAAGATATATTCTAGCCTCTTGCCCACATGTGTGGTGTTTCCTCTTTTCTATTGCAATTATATTAGCCTCATTTCCTTGAATCTCGTACCTCCATCACCCAGGCATCCTCCATCCACTTGTCTCTTCCCCTTCTCCCCTTGTTGCATCCATCCCCGCTGTACTTAATCGCTATGTTTAATCTTTCTTCCTCATAATCTCGGTATTCTGGAATCTCCTTTCTGCTCACTCTTTTCTGTGGGTGTTCACCTGCAACAGTTTCACAGAACATTAACGGCGGCTTCAGGCGCAAAGAAATAACAAGTGATAGTCACGGTTGACGCACTTGGGAGCATAGCAGTGGAACTGAACGCTATATGAGAGGGTTAAACGGTCTCGTACGGTGACACGATTATTTGGCTGCCAACTGTACAAAGAAATTGCAATAAAGGATCTGAACAATTATTTAACGGACTGGTGATAATAATGCTAACGAGATTTAGATAGCAATTTACTCCAGATATCACAGGGATGTGGCTTCTCTATTGTATGAATGGTTCTGTGAGTATATTAGTGATTAATTCGAGAGAATGATTTGCCTCAGATATCACAGTGATATGGTTTCTCTCTTGTATGAATGCATTTGTATTCAATTGAAGATTTGAGAGAATGATTTACCACGGTGCAACAGCGATACGACGAGCCAATGAGAAAGCCTCTAGGTAATCGTTCATAATGCTGGAAATAGTAGCCAAATCTAGATCGTAATTTTAGAGAGATTTAGGCGGTGTGGATTATGTGGTCCTAAGCTACTTGTACTCGAGAAAAAAGACGAGATGGTTGATATTGGATTGTCTTTAATCATAATTCATTTCGATCAGATTCAGCTTGGAGCTAAGCGAAAGCAGCCTCTGTGATATGGCTTTTCCTCAACAAATACACCTGACTTTCACAATAAGTACAACTTGCTTTTGCGATAACCGCTCGTCTTTTACAAGTGCAACTGGCTTTTACAATATCTGCTGCTGGATTTTTTTAAGTGTATTTGGCTTCTATAAGTGCAGCTGAGTCTAAATCAAGCGATAAGTTTTAAAACTTACCCAAGCCAAATCTGAATGAGTTTGACACAAGAAGCGAGAGAAACAACACTTTCTGTTCAGTGAAAGCGTGGCAAGTTGGAGAGAATTGTTGTGCTATTTGAGTCAAGCCGACAATTATGAGGTTAAATAAAGCTTATATTATGGAATTAAATAAAGCTTGAAAGAGATAAGAAAACTTATACAATTTAAAATTGTTCAGATGGTGACGAAATTGAGAAAATTAATTACTATATGGCAGCGATATGGTTTCTCTCAAACACGAATGCTTTTGTGAATAAATGAGCGATCATTTCAAGACAATGATTTATAATAGAGAAGCGTAGTTTTATATTTTTGTCTCTTGTCTGAATGCTTTTGTGGGTGAATTACTTGGGAGCAATTGCAGAAAATTATAGGCCACGGATATCATACAAAGACATTGTCTCTTTCCTTTATAAATGCGTTTATATTTAAGTGAGTATTTCAGAAAACGCTTTACCACAACACAATACAGCGATATAGAGATTCGCTTTCAGGGCAGCGAGCTGGCAGAATCGTTAGCACGCCGGGCGAAATGCTTAGCGGTATTTTGTCTTCCGTTACGTTCTGAGTTCAAATTCCGCCGAGGTCGACTTAGCCTTTCATCCTTTTGGGGTCGATTAAATAAGTACCAGTTACGCACTGGGGTCAACATAATCGACTTAATCCTTTCATCTGTCCTTGTTTGTCCTCTCTGTGTTTAGCCCCTTGTGGGTAGTAAAGAAATAGGTATAGAGATTCGCTTGATAAAGTTTCCTTCCTGTATGAATGTGTTTACCTTTAAATGAGGATTTTGGGAGAATGATTTATCACTTTATTACTTCTCTTTAACAAATGCCACCGACTTTTACAAATGCACCAAGAATTTATACCCTGCGCATCTCGGTTCTACAAGTGTAGCTGTTCTGTATATGACCTGAAACGGTTCCAAATAATGACAGAAAAATGTGAAAACTAATCTATACCCCAAAATCATAAGTTAGAAAAACCTTATTCCTTATTTTTTTATTGCCCACAAGGGGCTAAACATAGAGGGGACAAACAAGGACAGACAAACGGATTAAGTCGATCATATCGACCCCAGTGCATAACTGGTACTTATTTAATCGATCCCGAAAGGATGAAAAACAAAGTCGACTTCGGCGGAATTTGAACTCAGAACATAACCGGCAGACGAAATACCGCTAGGCGTTTCGCCCAGCGTGCTTAACGATTATGCCAGTTCGCCACCTTAGAAAAAATTAATTCCTATCCAGTTCGAAACGGAAATATACCAGAAGTCATGTGTATCATAAAGAGAATGGAAAGATAATAGGTACCCGTGGATGAAGAGTGGCATGTTGGACATACATGTAGTGTCATGTGAGTCAATACGGAAACGGGATTTGGTCACCGAAACGAAATTTAGCCACGGAAACGAGACTTATCAACGAAATGAGACTTGGCTACGGAAACAATACACTTGAGATTAACTTTGAAGTTGAACAAACTTTGAAAAATTCAGAGAGCCACAGATGGCAGCGCGGATTACTTGAATGAGTGAATATTGTATAAAAAGACTTGCACACTTACTTAAAGGACTTGTAATAACACACACACACACACATACACACACACACACACACACACCACACACACACACACACACACACACACACACACACACACACACAAATATAAGTTATATTTGTGTTGATGAGCGAAATATAGAAATATACAGATGCATCTCTCGAATCTTCTACGGGAAACTCAACAACGTAATACAGGGCTTGCTTCAGCGCTCTTTTTATATATATATATATATATATATATATATATATAATATATATATAATATATATATATATATGTATATTTATGTGTGTGTGTGGTGTGTGTGTGTGTGTGTGTATGTATTTACACAAACATTCCCTTATTACCATCGTTATTTCATATGATATGAACTATTTATATCTTTATCATACTTTCTTATGAGTTGTCCGGAACAGTATATTTTAAAGATCTTCGATGTTTCTAGAATTACCCATTTTATTTTCTGTACAAACTGGCCGTTAGTCGCAAGTTTTATTGCCATTTTATGGTAGGAAGGAGCCACGAGATCAATACTTCGTTAATCATTTATCAATAACAACTAACAATCCCGCAATCCTGCGAACATGGCATATACGATTCACAAATTCGATTTGAATCGTGAAAGTAGTAAACATCACGACTATAACTATCTTTCCTAGTCCGACATTTTCTCACTAGCTCACTACAGATTTAAAAGCAGTAACTGTAACGCCCTACTTAATACAACGTAGTATAAAACGATACGTGAACATTAATAAACAATACCTCTACCTTATCTAAAATTCCGCATTATTATCCGTGTAAGACCAAATCCATTTACTTTATAAAATTGGTTCTCAGATTTTCTGCATTCTATTGGGTTGTCCGGAAAGTTCGTGCCGATTACCTTTCGACTTATTTTAGTTCGTGCAGCTTACCTTTCGACTTATTTTAGAACATGGTTGAGTCTATAAAATAGGATTTGACTACACCTCCATTTAGAGCACAGTTTAAGCTATCTTTTCGTGGAAGAAGGTTTATGTTCCTATAACTTGTGTTAGTTCTGTAACCCTTTAAAATGGAAGATAAGAAAGTTCATTTTCGGCACTTGATGCTTTTGGAACCAGACAAAAATTGCTGCAGCTCGGCTGGAATGTGTTACCCCACCCTCCATATTCACCAGATATTGCTCCTTCGGATTTCCACTTATTCAGGTCTCTGCAGAATAGTCTTAATGGTAAAAATTTCAATTCCTTGGATGACGTAAAAAGATACCTTGATGAATTCTTTGCCATGAAACCACCTTAATTCTGGGAAGAGGGTATTTTCAAGTTAAAGGAAAGATGGAGGTTCATTGTGCAACAAAATGGTTCATATTTGGTTGATTAAAAATGTAATGGCAAGTATTTATTGACCTTTTTCTTTCCTTTAAAAATCGGCAGGGACTTTCCGGACAACCCAATATAATACCTAACAAGGTTCTGTTATGACCAAAATTTTACGAATATTGTCGTCTTCATCTTCTACACCCTAGCGTTACACTCTTCATATACTTTCTAATCCTGTTATATATTCTAAGGTTCTCCTATATTAAGCTTTTATACTGATCCTTTCCATTTTCTTATATAAGCTAATTCTCCCCAAAACTTTCAGTTTTCTAATTATTACTTTAACGAGATCTTCTAGGACCTAAACAGAATCAACTGATTAAATAATCTCTTAATCTTATCAACTGATATTCTCTCATTATCATGTATTTCCCGTGTGTTACACACACACACACACACACACACACACGTATATATGTAAGTAGATCTTTGCACGCGTACGTGTTTGTATGTATGTTTATATGTAGATATATATGTGTGTGTGTGTGCGTGAGTGCGTAGATGTATATACAAATATGTATACATACATACATACACACATCACGTGTGTACTGTTGGCGTTTTTTTCCTCCGTCTTCCCTTCCTTGGATCTTTCCTTTTCCTACGTTTCTGACGAAGAGCTCCGCTCGAAACGTTAAGCCCTCCTTCTTTCCTTCTTTCCTGAGCATCCAATAATACTATACTCGTTCCACGTTCTCGCGTTGTTGTGTTTTCCCTTTGTGTTTTCATGTTTGGATTAACTATATATATACAAACATCTATATTTACATATATATGTATACATTATTAATATTATTATTATGATTTGTTTTGGTCGTGTCATTTTCTTGTTACTCTCGAGCTTCTGGTCATCAGACAGACCAAAACCCCAGGGCAGCAAGAAGCCGATTCAACCGCGGCAAAGAACCTTTGGGCAAATTGTATTATGAGACATCAGACGACCGCACATTGCTGCAAGAGACACAGGAAGGAGCAGCTTCGACCAACTCACAGAAAAGAAAACCAATCACACTGAAAAGCAGTGCTCCAGCATGGCCTCACTCTCAAACTGAAATCAGTAAAAAGTTACATTAATCCCTCGCCATATCGCGGTTCCCTTATCGTGCACTCAATACATCACGGTTTTTTTTTTCTGGCTAATATATGTAAATTTGTATCACGGACTCCTCAGTATATCGCGGGTTTCTGCAGCCGATCGGTATTTATATATTTTAGATTTTAATTATTTCTGTGGGGGTTTTTGGAACGTAACACCCGCGATAGTCAAGGGATTACTGTATTACTTTTTACTCTTTTACTTGTTTTAGTCATTTGACTGCGGCCATGCTGGAGCACCGCCTTTAGTTGAGCAACTCGACCCCGGGACTTATTCTTTTGTAAGCCCAGTACACAGACACACAAACATATACATACACACACATATATATATACATGTATACGACGGGCTTCTTTCAGTTTCCGTCTACCAAATCCACTCACAAGGCTTTGGTCGGCCCGAGGCTATAGTAGAAGACACTTGCCCAAGGTGCCACGCGGTGGGACTGAACCCGGAACCATGTGGTTGGTAAACAAGCTACTTTCCACACAGCCACTCCTGTGTATATATATATATATACTCTTTTACTTGTTTCAGTTATTTGACTGCAGCCATGCTGGAGCACCGCCTCTAGTCGACCAAATCGACCCCTGGACTTATTTTTCGTTAGCCTAGTACTTATTCTATCGGTCTCTTTTGCTGAACCGCTAAGTTACGAGGACGTAAACACACCAGCATCGGTTGTCAAGCGATGTTGGGGGGGGGGGGACAAACGCACACACAAGTATATACACATACATATACATATATATATACATACATATATATACATACATATATACGACGGACCTCTTTCAGTTTCCGTCTACCAAATCCACTCACAAGGCTTTTTGTCGGCCCGGGGCTATAGTAGAAGTCACTGGCAGAAAGTTCCACGCAGTGGGACTGAACTCGGAACTATGTGGTTCGTAAGCAAGCTACTTACCAGACAGCCACTCCTACGCCTATCATATATATATATATATATATATATATATATATATATAATATATATATATATTATATATATATATGTATGTATGTATGTATGTATGTGTGTGTGTGTGTGTGTGTGTGTGTTGTGTGTGTGACCGCGTGTGTATCGTTGGCGATTCTTTTCCTCCGGCTTCCTTTCCTTGGAGCTTTCCTTTTTCTATGTTTCTGATGAAGAGCTCCGCTCGAAACGTTAAATCTCCTTCTTTCTTTCTTTTCCTGAGCGTCCAATAACACTATACTTGTTCCACGTCCTCGCGTTGTTGTGTTTTCTCTTTGTGTTTTCATATTTGTATTAACTTTATACATACATACATACATACATACATACATACATACATACATACATACTTACATATATATGATGCCATGCTTTAATTCTGTGATGGTGTGTGAGCTCCTGAAAATTCCGTTATAGAATACACCAATACACCATGTAGTTCAGTCTGATTGGAGAGCGGGAAATGAAGCACATTTCTCAAGAGCAAAACGCGCCAACATTATTATAGTTATATATGACAATGCGTGTGCGTGTATTTGTGCGTGTGTTCATGTGCATGTGTGTGTGTGTGTCTTTTTGCTTATGTATATTTACATATATGCATGTATATGTGTAAGTATAATCCGTGCTAGGATTAAGCTTACTGGATCATAATCAAAATGAGATAATTCGAGGAGAGAGCGGAACGAACGATGTGATCGCAGAACCCCGAAAGTACAAGTTCTGCATGGCTGGACATGCTGCAAGGCTCACAAAAACCAGTGGGACCCGTGTAGTTATCGAATGAAAGCCAAGAGATCGGAAGAGGCCACATTTGGAAGGCCATCACGATTTAAATTAAGCAATTTCGGTCAAGATGGAAAATAATAGGGCAATCGAGACTGAATTGGAAGCGCATTGTGACCAGCAGTGTATAACAGCAACTGATGATCTGGTCAATCCCCTGATACTGTAATACTATGTATATGAATACACACACACACACGTACACACACACACACACACACACACACACACACACACACACACACACCGCGCGCACACAATGGGTGA
The DNA here is from genome assembly GCF_006345805.1 of Octopus sinensis. Lineage (NCBI taxonomy): Eukaryota > Metazoa > Mollusca > Cephalopoda > Octopoda > Octopodidae > Octopus > Octopus sinensis. The sequence continues at coordinate 9,660,884 of NC_043001.1, read as the reverse complement.
AAATACGCGAAAAGGCGTAGAGCAGATACAAACCGGATTAGTGCCCAAACTGGATTATATTCATAAAATCTAACGTTCCGATCATAGAAGAAATAATCCAGGTGAACAAGATTTGGTTATAGGGAACGCACCCGTCGAGCTAGATTTATTCCTTCGATTGAAGGGATTAAGGTGGCGACACGATTATGGCTTAAATTCGCTTATTTCATATATATATATTCTAATATCAATTTATTGCATATCTATGTTTGTATAGTTCACATGACTGCATCAATTTGTTACCGAATTCCCGAAACAGCTGCAAAGGATTACCATGGGTTTTCGCCTTTCTTCTCAATCGTACTTTCACTTATGCAAACTCCCAATATCTATTTGTGAAGGACCACCGTGGAGACCATCTCCCTTTTTCCTACTCTGTTCTATTTATATTTGCATTTCTGCAACATATTTATAAATGCTTTGATACCACAATCAAATACTTGTGCATCTAACACCATTACTTTTATTATTATTATTATTATTATTATATTATTATTATTATTATTATTATTATTATTATTATTATTATTATTATTATTATTCAGTAGTTTTATTTTTATAGCGTGCTTTCACTTCACTACCGAGCGCAGCTCTGTGTGCCTTGGGTATGTGCTGTGATTTGTTGCGATGCTCTGATGGTATTGTATGGAAAGTGTTCTGTGTAGGATGTGTGCAGTGCCTAGTAGTGCAATTTTCTGTATGTTATATGTGTTTGTAAGTCCTGGTGTTTTTGTTATGTATTTGTCTGAATATTTTCATTATTATTATTACTATTATTATATTATTATTATATTATATTATTATTATTTATTATTATTATTATTATATTATTATTATTATTATTATTGTGGTTGTTGTTGTTGTTGTGTTTTGTTGTTGTTGTTATTATTATTATTATTATTATTATTATTATTATTATTTTATTATTATTATTATTATTATGGGGAAGTTATTGCCTCGATCGATCTAAGTGGCGTAAAATGTGTCATGATGCATCTAAGCAATTTGAGTTGAAGGAACAGAACAATAAAACAATCATATCCTGCAATCAACCGGCACATTTGTCCAACTCCAGGCAAAATCAAAATTGTTATCGTCCCCAACGTAATTTCATAGCAACATCCATCCCTGAACTCAAATTACATTTTCACGCATCCATCGCAAATAGATGCAAATTCTTTTAGTTTTATTTCATTTTTCCCCTAATCTTGTCCTTCATAAACTCATATGCTGAAATCGACGGGAGTGACGATTGCAGGTGGGGCCCAGTTAGAATTCTCTTCAGGTCGAATAGAACACCCTGCTCAAAAGTCTCTGATTAAAGCTTGTTTAAGGATGATGAACAAAACACTCATGTTTCCAGAGGTGAATTTTCCAAATCCCAAGGAATTCCTCACAACACATGGTTAATATTATTATTATTATTATTATTATTGAGTGAGAGAGCAGCGTATGCCATCAAAGTGACACTGGGGTACAAATATACGAAGCCCAGTATACCCATCATGACTACCCGTCTGATAAGGGTAAACTAGGCACATGCATCACAACCATATGTGCGCGACACGGTGATCTCATATCAAGATAAACAGCACATGACCTTGCAGGTGGGACCCAGTTGGAATTTTCTTCGGGTCGAGTAACCCATCCCGCTCAAAAGGTCCCTGAATAAGGGTTGTTTAAGGATGTTGAAAGAACCACCCATGTTTCCAGAGGTGAATTATTCAAACCCCAAAGAATCCCCCTCAACACATGGCTATGATGCTCCCCCACTACTTCTGCTCATGATCAGAGATGCACATATCGTCAACCACCAAGGGACATGCTCAACTGGTTAAGGTCAAACAAGTGACAAGCAAATTTGTGGTATTGAGCAGAATATTTGCTGTAGCCCATTTTTTAATACCAAGACAAAACAATGTACATGATAACATTTCCAATCAGTTATGATCAGAAGCCATGAGAGCCACTGCCTGGTACTGCATCAGGGCATTGGTTTATTATTATTATTATTATTATTATTACCTCGCCTTAGGGAAGGCGGAGTTATTGTTTTCGGCCATCTTCGATTACTTGTTTGTCCGTGGACAAGATATCTCAAGAACCGCTGGATGGATTCGGATGAAACTTTCAGAGATGTTTGGCCTCGTGGTTAACACGAACTGATTAGATTTTAGGATCGATCTGTACTGGACAAGGATTGTGGATTATTTGTTACATTTACATGATAACGATCTTACTTTCACTTTCAAGTCTTTCTCTGTTATCTCCCTTTAGGCTGTTTCCAAAATTATATTTTCGTTTCTCGATTATTAATTCTACTCGCGTCGCTATCTCAGTAGAAACTGATGGAAAAAGAAATCAAACTACATTAACAAACGGCAGCAAAACCGTTCAGAAATTAAATAATACAACTCTCTTTTCTCTTTTACTCTTTTACTTGTTTCAGTCATCTGACTGCGGCCATGCTGGAGCACCGCCTTTAATCGAGCAACTCAAGCCCGGGACGTATTCTTTTGTAAGCCCAGTACTTATTCTATCGGTCTCTTTTGCGAACCGCTAAGTGACGGGACATAAGCACACCCAGCATCGGTTGTCAAGCAATGCTAGGGGGACAAACACAGACACAAACAAACACACACACATATATATATATACATATTACGACAGGATTCTTTCAGTTTCCGTCTACCAAATCCACTCACAAGGCATTGGTCGGCCCGAGGCTATAGTAGAAGACACTTGCCCAAGGTGCCACACAGTAGGACTGAAACCGGAACCATATGGTTGGTAAGCAAGCTACTTACCACACAGCCACTCCTGCGCCATACTTTTATAATATATATATATATTATATATTATACATACATACAAACACTTTACAGTATACTTACATATATTCATAGATCTATACATCGATATAAAACAACAAGAATATTAATTTAAGAGAAGAGGAAGCCAAAGGGTCTCATGCTATTCATTTAAACATTCCTGAGTAGAACTTATTATTATTACCTCCGCCTTTGAAACTATTTTGAATGGGGAATTTGTTAACTTTGGTTTGCATTAGATAAGGATAAAGTATTTATTACTGTTACTAAATTCTCTACAGCCACTTTCACATTCTATAACTACCATTAGGATCGATCAGGTACCGGACAAGGATCCTGGACTATTTTTCCGTTTTTTTTTACTTAATTTTTGAGAGCGGTCGGGTTCATTTTTAGTATTCTCATTTGTGAGTCGAGATTATTTAAGATATTCTCATTTAAACAAATCCCCATTGGCTAATCGTTGAGAGGACGTTGGTGTTGCCTTGCCGAAGGTTTCGGTCTCTGATTGCATTTATTATATTATTATTATTATTATTATTATTATTATTATTATTATTATTATTATTATTATTATTATTATTATTATTATTATTATTATTATTATTATTATTATTATTATTATTATTATTATTATTATTATATTATTATATTATTATTATTATTATTATTAGTAGTATTATTATTATTTTATTATTTTATTTCATTATTATTATTATCATTATTATTATTATTATGTGTATATATCTATCTATCTATCTCTATATATATATATCATCTATCTATCTAACTGTCTATCTATATACGACGGGCTTCTTTCAGTTTCCTTCCATCAAATCCGCTCATAATACTTTGGTCGGCCCGAGGCTATAGTAGAAGACACTTGCCCAAGGTGCCACCCAAAACCATGTGGATGGGAAGCAAGCTTCTTACCACACAGCTACTCCTGCGCCTACATATATATATAGATGGATATATATTAGAAGGTTTGGAGATGATGTACAGGTATTTTATATTAGAAGAAATGAGGTACTCAGAAATTCGAATGGTTTTATATTTACAGATATTTATTTGTATATTACACGTTTTTATATATCATATATCATATATCATATATATATAGCGCTTTCGTCCATTCTACTGGAGTTGTATATGATGTATAAAAACATGTAATATACAAATAAATATCTGTAAATATAAAACCATCCGAATTTCTGAGTACCTCATTTCTTCTAATATATATATATATATATATAGTCATACATGCATATACATATGCATGCATAAATATATGCGGGCACACACATACACATACACACACACACAATCACACACACACACATACATAACGGTGAGTGTCCACGACACCTTTGAAGACTATTGAGCTTGATGCTATTAGGGATCTGATCGTACGAAGTCAACACTTGGAGAAAAGGAGGAAAGACATGAGCAGGGCGAAGATTGCAAACGGTCGGAAGCGAACTGACTGGGGCTAATGGCTAGTGCGGGACCAAGAAGATTAGGACCCTTTCACTGTGTGACGGTCATGTTTAGGGGAGAGATTTTGCTCGTGGGTGTTTGCTTGATGTGTGTAGGACTCGAGATATTTTATTATCTGTCTGTCCTGAGCGCTTCACATCCAGGTCTTCTTTGAGGTTTGTTAGTCCAGCTGTTTTGGGGGGTTGTACGGGAAGTCATGTATCTGTTTGTATATACATAAATATGCACACACACACACACACACACACACACACACACACACACACACACACATACACACACACATACACACACACACACACACACACAATTATTTTCTGGTTAGTCGTTGTGAGGAATTGTACTTTATATTTCCATGAGTTAAAATATATTCTTTACACACGTACTCATTTTTTCTAGAAGTAGCCGTGTCTGGTAAGATACATACATACACACATACATACATGCTTACATACATACATACATACATACATACATACATACATACATACATACATACATATATATACATACATATACATATATACACACATATATATTTACATATGTATATATGTATGTGTATGTATAATATATGTATATGTACTTCTACATACATACATATATATATATGTGTATGTATATATACATGTACATATATATATATTTCTTTATTGCCCACAAGGGGCTAAACATAGAGGGGACAAACAAGGACAGACAAAAGGATTAAGTCGATTACATCGACCCCAGTGCGAAACTGATACTTTATTTATCGACCCCGAAAGGATGAAAGGCAAAGTCGACCTCGGCGGAATTTGAACTCAGAACATAACAGCAGACGAAATACCGGTGAGCATTTCGCCCGGCGCACATGTACATATATATATATGTATGTGTGTGTGTTTATGTATGTATATATGTGTGTATATATTTGTATACATAGGTAGTAGATTTGCTTTTAAACTTCATTTCAGTTTACCTTTATTTGTGAGCAACGTGTTTATTGTAACATTTCTCTCCTCACCATCCTTTAATTAGGATTTTTTTTTTCTTCATTAAGAATCTATTCCATCGGCAGTTCTGCATACGATGAATGTGTTGTTTGCTAATGCTTTCCCATCAGGTTTCCATTTTATGTTGTGTTATAACTGTGCAGTTCAGTTCTTCCCGTTACAAATGGACGCCAGCCAATAGCAAGGCGCTGTTTCTTGTATGGCTATTACAGCATCTAGACTTGTGAAATTTACAACTTTTACGTGTACAATCAAATTCCTAAATCAAATTCGTGATTATTAGTAAATTTTTCACAAGCTTGCTTGCTTGGCGATTCATTATCATTCAGGCCATGTTTTCTTTTTTTCTGGTATTATTGATATTTCGGGGTTAGGTGCAATACGTTTTGCGTTCTGCTTTATAAGGTTGCTATGGCGTTTCATCGATCATAGGTTTATAATGATTATGTTTCGTGGATTATATTTTACGTAATGTTCGTTTAATAGACGAGGTTTCTAATGCATTTATCATATCAACCTTGTGGCTTTGTTGGGCCTTGTCTTTATGAAAATGAATAGTCTTCACCTTGAAGAGAAAACCACGAAGTTCTATGAAGGTTTATAATGGTTACAGGAATTATTTTTCTCAAATTTCAAGACACTCCTGGAAGATTACAAAAGGTATGTTTATGAAAAATGGGTTCCGCCTTACGTTACATTTTATGTTACTCCCAAATCGTGCGCA
>NC_043001.1:9642298-9647298 GCF_006345805.1 Octopus sinensis | reverse complement strand
TTTAATTTTGGTATATTCTGCTTGTTGACTCCAAATGTCTTCAACTATATGTGTGTGTGTGTGTGTATGTATACATGTGTTTATGTTTTTATATCTGTATGTATGTATGTATGTATGTACGTTTCCATGTTTCCAAATGCCTTATTGTATAGCTCCCGGCCATCCCTTATCGACAAGAACCACGATCAAAGACACTCCAGCTGTGACTATCCCTTTTTTCGTAGTTAAGCTCAACATTATTTAATTGCCACGCTCTTGTTTAAGAGGTTAGTGTGTGCTATTTCTAGATAAATGCAGACCACATAGAGTTTCGTTGACTTCTAGTGTCATCCAGTGCTCTGAATTTCATCTTGAAGAGGATGAGTAGCAAAGCTAAAGTCAGCGGGATTTAAACTTAGAATTTAAAGAATCGGAAGAAACGACGTTAAGTATTTTGTCCGAGGCGAAAACGATTCTACCAGTTCAATGCCTTCAAAATTCATTTCAAATTTTGGCGCGAGACCAACGTTAATTATAATAATGAGGGTGATGGTCGCTCCCGTCGATTCAAAGGAGTGGACTTACTCCTTTACTCTTTTTACTTGTTTCAGTCATTTGACTGCGGCTATGCTGGAGCACCGCCTTTAGTCGCGCAAATTGACCCCAGGACTTATTCTTTGTAAGCCTAGTACTTATTCCATCGGTTTCTTTTGCCGAACCGCTAAGTTACGGGGATGTAAACACACGAGCATCGGTTGTCAAGCGATGTTGGGGGGACAAACACAGACACACACACACACACACACACACACACACCACACACATATATATATATACATATATGTATACATATATACGACGGTCTTTTTTCAGTTTCCGTCTGCCAGATCCACTCACAAGGATACAGTAGAAGACACTTTTCCAAGGTGCCACGCAGTGGGACTGAACCCGGAACCATGTGGCTGGTAAGCAAGCTACTTTATTTCATAAAATTTGCCGTGAAGGCATTACAAAGAAGGGACGAACAAAAATAGACAAACATAAAAACGTGTAGTAGCTGCTATAACGTTCAAAACTTTATGATACTATTTAAATATTACAAATTACTAATTACCAATTACATGTTAACATGTTACTCATTGCGATTTGCAAGGACTTCCCTGAATGAAAGGCATCCGACCACCAGGATGAAACCTTTGCTGTGTCTTTCCTTTTATTTTTTTGGACTCCACTTACCTGGTTCCATTCGCTTCCAGCTTCCTTGCCACCTGCTTCCATCTTTTCATGAATCTCTCTCGTGACAGGTACCTCTTCTCCAGCTTGATCTTACTACTAAGGTGGTAACAAAAAAAGTTAACCAACGCCTGGCCGGATACAAAGGTACCCGTCATAATGCCTCTCACACGCGTCTTCCATACTGTTTCTTTCAGAATGGCTACTACGCAGAAAAAGCAAACCTTCCTTTCTCTGTTAAGGGAAGGAGGCGGCACAATCTCGATGATAGACTCAGCTGATAGCTGTACTCTTCCCATCTCTAATTGGCTGTATGAAAATAAGTTCATAAATGGGGACCGGAACTCTCGTGGGAAAAATTAGTTTGATAGTTGATCTCTGATTAGCTGCATGAAAATAAGTTCATACATGGGGTCCGGAACTCACGAGGGAAAAATTATGTTGATAGTTGATCTCTGATTGGCTGTATGAAAATATATTCATACATGGGGTCCGGAACTATCGTGGGGAAAATTAGTTTGATAGTTGATCTCTGGCTGTATGGAAATAAGTTCATACATGGTGTCCAGGACTCTCGTGGGAAAAATTAGTTTGATTGTTGATCTCTGATTGGCTGTATGAAAATAAGTTCATACATGGGATCCGGAACTCTCGTCGCAAAAATTATATTGATAGTTGATATTTGATTGGCTGTATGAAAATAAGTTCAAACATGGGGGTCCGGAAACCTCGTGGGAAAAATTAGTTTGATAGGGGATCTCTGATTGGCTGTATGAAAATAAGTTCATAAATGGGGTCCAGAACTCTCGAGGGAAGAATTATATTGATAGTTGATCTCTGATTGGCTGTATGAAAATATTTTCATCAATGGGGTCCGGAACACACATGGGAAAAATTAGTTTGATAGTTGATCTCTGATTGGTTGTATGAAAATAAGTTCATACATGGGGTCCAGAACTCTCGTGGAAAAAGGTAGTTTGATAGTTGATCTCTGATTGGCTCTATGAAAATAAGTTCATACATGGGGTCCGGAACACTCGTGGGAAAAATTAGTTTTATTGTTGATCTCTGATTGGCTGTATGAAAATAAGTTCATCAATGGGGTCCGAAACTCTCGTGCGAAAAATTATATTGCTAGTTGATCTCTGATTGACTGTATAAAAATATATTCATACAGGGGTCCGGAACTCTCGTGGGAAAAGTTAGTTTGATAGTTGATCTCTGATTGACTGTATGAAAATAAGTTCATACATGGGGTCCGGAACTCTCGTGGGTAAAATTAGTTTGATAGTTGATCTCTGATTGGCTGTATGAAAATAAGTTCTTATATGGGGACCGGAACTCCCGTGCGAAAAATTAGTTTGATAATTGTTCATCAATGGGGTCCAGAACACTCTTGGAACAAATTACATTGATAGTTGATATCTGATTGGTTGTATGAAAAGAAGTTCATAAATGGGGTCCGGAACTCTCGTGGGAAAAATAAGCTTGATAGTTGATCTTTGATTGGTTGTAAAAATAAATTCATAAATGGGGTCCGGAACTCTCGTGGGAAATATTAGTTTGATACTTGATCTCTGATTGGCTGCATGAAAATAAGTTCATAAATGGGGTCCGAACACTCGTGGGAAAAATTAGTCTGATAGTTGATCTCTGATTGGTTGTATGAAAAAAGTTCATAAATGGGGGCGGAACTCTCGTGGGAAATATAGTTGATAGTTGATCTCTGTCTGATTGGCTGTATGAAAATCAGTTTATCAATGGGGTCCGGAACTCTTGTGGGAAAAACTATATTTATAGTTGATCTCTGATTGGCTGTATGAAAATATGTTCATAAATGGGGTCCAGAACTCTCGTGGGAAAATATATTGATTGTTGATCTCTGATGGGCTGTATGAAAATAATTTTATAAATGGGGTCCGGAACTCACGTGGCAAAAATTATATAGATAGTTGTTCTCTGAATGGCTGTATGAAAATAAGTTCATAAATGGGGTCCGGAACTCTCGTGGGAAAATTAGTTTGATAGTTGGTCTCTGATTGGCTGTATGAAAATAAGTTTATCAATGGGGTCCGAAAATCTCGTGGGAAAATCATATTGATAGTTGATCTGTGATTGGCTGTATGAAAATATGTTCATAAATGGGGTCCAGAACTCTCGTGGAAAATACATTGATTGTTGATCTCTGATTGGCTGTATGAAAATAAGTTCATAAATGGGGTCCGGAACTCACGTGGAAAAAATTAGTTTGATAGTTGGTCTCTGATTGGCTGTATGAAAATAAGTTTATCAATGGGGTCCGAAAATCTCGTGGGAAAAATCATATTGATAGTTGATCTCTGATTGGCTGTATGAAACTATGTTCATAAACGGTGTCCGGAACTCTCGAGGAAAAAATTATTTCGATAGTTGATCTTTGATTGGTTGTAAAAATAATTCATAAATGGGGTCCGGAACTCTCGTGGGAAATATTAGTTTGATACTTGATCTCTGATTGGCTGCATGAAAATAAGTTCATAAATGGGGTCCGGAACACTCGTGGGAAAAATTAGTCTGATAGTTGATCTCTGATTGGTTGTATGAAAAAAGTTCATAAATGGGGGCGGAACTCTCGTGGGAAATATTAGTTTGATAGTTGATCTGTGATTGGCTTTATGAAAATTTATTCATACGTGGGGTCCGGAACTCTCGTGGGAAAAGGTAGTTTGATTGTTGATCTCTGATTGGATGAAGTAACATAAGTTCATAAATGTGGTCCGGAACTCTCGTGGGAAAAATTAGTCTGATCTCTGATTGGCTGTATGAAAATAAGTTCATACATGGGGTCCGGAACTCTCGTGGGAAAAATTAATTTGATAGTTGATCTCTGATTGGCTGAATGAAAATATCTTCATAAATGTGGTCCGGAACACTCGTGCGAAAAATTATATTGATAGTTAATCTCTGATTGGCTGTATGAAAATAAGTTCATAAATTGTGTCCGGAACTCTCTTGGGATAAACTATATTACTAGTTGATCTCTGATTGGCTGTATGAAAATATCTTCATAAATGGGGTCCGGAACTCTCGTGGAAATATATTGAAAGTCAATCTCTGATTGGCTGTATGAAAATAAGTTCATAAATGGGGTCCGGAATTCTCGTGGGAAAAATTAGTTTGATAGTTGATCTATGATTGGTTGTATGAAAATAAGTTCATAAATGGGGTCCGGAACTCTCGTGGGAAAAATTATTTTGATAGTTTATATCTGATTGGCTGTATGAAAATAAGTTCATAAATGGGGTCCGAAATTCTCGTGGGAAAAATTAGTTTGATAGTTGATCTCTGTCTGATTGGCTGTATGAAAATATGTTCATCAATGGGGTCCGGAACTCACTTGGGAAAAACTATAATGATAGTTGATCTCTGATTGGCTATGTAAAAATTTATTCATACATGGGGTCCGGAACTCTCGTGGGATAAACTATATTACTAGTTGATATCTGATTGGCTGTATGAAAATAAGTTTATGAATGGGGTCCGAAAATCTCGTGGGAAATATCATATTGATAGTTGATCTCTGATTGGCTGTATGAAAATATGTTCATAAACGGTGTCCGGAACTCTCGACGAAAAAATTATTTCGATAGTTGATCTTTTACTGGTTGTATGAAGATAAGTTCATAAATGGGGTCCGGTACTCTCTGGGGAAAAATTAGTTTGATAGTTGATCTCTGATTGGGGTCCGGAAGTCTTGTGGGAATATTTTTGCGGCCCGGTCCATCAAAGTCCCGTCCATTGTCTCGAAG
>NC_043001.1:9637298-9639798 GCF_006345805.1 Octopus sinensis | reverse complement strand
ATTTCATGAAGAATATCTTTGGTGTTAAGTTGCTTGCATGGAGGAAGCGTGGAAGAATGATTTGAAGAATGATTTTTTTCTGATGAAAAACCCATCAAGGGGAAACGCTGTCGACAATTTTCATCCAGCATCGTGTCATTCTTTGATGTAGACGTTTTGAGTAGAACTATTGGATACACACAGACACACGCACACGCACACACACGCGCACACACACAGAATATTTACAAAGAAAGAAGGTGCGCGGCGATACGTTAAATAATATGTTTAGAAATTACATAGAAGTAAAAAACAATGGGAAACAAATGGAAACTACACAAACTGAAAGTCACAAAATCCTTATCAGCTATCATCCAAAGGATTACAACAATTTTACGCCTTTCAACGATAGTATTGATCCCCTTTGGTGGCGTCAGCAACTGGAACCGCTAGGGAATAGCGAGCAAACAAACAAGGGACCAAACACAACAGAATGTGAACATACAAAGAAAAATGATGCAAAACAACTATTGATAGAGAAACAAAAGAAAAAAAATCGAAGGAAGAGAGGAAAACGAAAGACCGGCTTCTAATAGAGAACGGCAATAGAAAAATATATAAACTATGCAATGATCTGCGTAGATTATATAAAAAGTGTGTGATTCGTGTCCCCCATATCGTGGATAATAGAATGTATGAAATTCTCTAGCGTGACAAAAATGTTACTGACTTCATTGGTTGTAGCATGGAAAAGTGAAAGCGCGATATGTCCTCTGGGGATTTACTGAGAAAGGACGCAGTAATGAGAAGAATATACTAAGATGTTTTGTCATCATTATTGTTTGTTGTATGCATAATGGTTTTAACATTGTTTTTACGAAAATTAAAAGAAAAGCAAAAAGTGGGTGTTAGCTATGACTTGGGAAAGAAACAGTCAAAAACAACCCATTTTCCATTCACCTTTAAAGATATGGAAGAGCAAAGATCAAAAAGATACAATACTAAACACTATACATACGTATGGACCGGGGTTAAGAAGAATGATGTGCTAATTTCACTGTTAGAAAAAAAAGGTGTCATCTGATGCGACAGTGATACCAGATGAACAGATGAAGAAAGACACAGAGCACAGGGGAAAAGAATATTTAGACTCACTGGGAACAGATAAAGACAAAAGAAACGAAAGAGGCATTTGGATAAGGACTGAATGAAAATAAAATAAATTAAAAAAAAAGAAAAATAACAAAATAAAATTATAGCAATATATGTGCAGGCGTGGCTGTGTGGTAAGAAGTTTGCTTCCAAGCCACATGGTTCTGGGTTCAGTCCCACTGCGTGGCTCCCTGGGCGAGTGCCTTCCTCTATAAAAGTTTCTTCCCCGACCAAAGCTCTGTGAGTGGATTTGGTAGATGGAAAATGAAAGAAACCCGTCATATATATATATACATACATACATATATATATATATATATATATTATATATATATATATATATATATATATATATATATATATATATATACATATAAGATATATACATATAGAAAAGAAAGGAGACCAATAAAATAATATGAGGCCTAAACAAATACATACTGAGATCAAATTGGTGCCCCAGCAAGGCCGCATTCTAATGACTGAAACAAGTAAAAGATAAAAGATATATACGGGCTGCCTCGTTGATGGGGTATTTAATAGAACAAAGATCAGATTAGGAAGACGAGTGTTCGGTCACGAAATATAATGGACATAAATGATTCACTGCTTCCGAAATGTGATGGTGATAGAATTTATTTTGCCAGAAGCCTAGGCGGCAGAGGCTTGATAAACTGTAGAAAAAATACGAGGGAAATAATCGCTGCTGATATTTAGAAAGCAGTGTTGAACCCTGGGCAATGGAAGTAAAAATTTCTGACATTTTTATAGACTAAAAGTTGCATTTATTAGAAGGAGAGGGAAAGAAAGATAGATAAATAGATAGAGATAGATAGATAGATAGATAGATAGATAGATAGATAGATAGATAGATAGATAGATAGATAGATAGATAGATAGAGGGGTGGGGGAGAAACGAAGAGGCCGAGAGAGATAACAGAGGATGGCTGAATTAAGGCATGGCCAATTTATGAAAGTCATTGAAAGTGGAGAAGATAAGCAAACATAATTATAAAGCTTTTATATGTGCAGCAGAAGCGCAATCCCTTTGTGAGCATATAACATCGGTAAAACGATAGAGCCACCATTTTGTAGGCATTGTACAACGAAAGAAGAATCAGTCAGTCATATTGTAAGAGCTGTAAACTGGTACAAAAGTAATACGGAAAGAGGAGACGCAATAAAATTGTTAGGGCTGTTACAAGAGAAGTGGTGTGAGAGATATTAGCTGAATAGGAGAGAGAAGTGTATAGGTACCAACGTGACCCAGTGGTAGAGTGAGAGAAAATAAAACAATTTTAGTGTCGTCTGCCTCCAGTGGGATAACATTGAAGAGAAGACCTGATATTGTTATTGTCGGAAGTGAGAA
>NC_043001.1:9619637-9627137 GCF_006345805.1 Octopus sinensis | reverse complement strand
TCTACTATAGCCTCGGGCCAACCAAAGCCTTGTGAGTGGATCTGGTAGACGGAAACTGAAAGAAGCCTATCGAACATATATGTATATATGTATGTTTGTGTGCGTGCATATGTTTGTGTGTCTGTCTTTGTCCCCCCAACATCGCTTGATAACCGATGCTGGTGTGTTTACGTCCCCATAAGTCCTGGAGTCGATTTGCTCTTTACTCTCTTTTTACTCTTTTGCCTGTTTCAGGACTTATTCTTCGTAAGCCTAGTACTTATTCTATATTCTCTTTTGCTGACCCGCTAAGTTACGGGGACGTAAACACACCAGCATCGTTTGTCAAGCGATGTTGGAGGGACAAACACACGTATAAAGACACACACACACACACACACACACGCATATATATATATATATATATATATACATATATATGACAGGCTTCTTTCTGTTTCCGTCTAGCAAATCCACTCGCAAGGCTTTGGTCGGCCCGAGGCTATAGTAGAAGACACTCGCCCAAGATGCCACGCAGTGGATCTGAACCCAGAACCATGTAGTTGGTAAGCAAGCTACTTACCAAACAACCACATATACATACCACACATGTACACACACACACAACACACATATATATATATATATCTATATAAACGGCAGTTTGTCTGTCTGTGTGTCTGTGTGTCTGTCAGGTTGTACCCTCACCCTGACCACGGCTTTCAACCGTTTCTGATGAAACTTGACACACACATAGCCCAATGTCATAATTCAAAACTAACGCAGTGAAAATTTTGAAAAGTTCCCCCAGTTCTGAAAAAATCGATAAATTCGACATGGGGTCGAGAATCTAAGCTTTTTATATGCAACACATTTTCTGTCTAGGGGACACAACTCGACCTTTTTATCGCCCAAAGGGACAGCTAGGAACATCGTATACACAGAAGTATTCGAGTGAAGAGAAGACATTGCAACCTACACATGCGCCTTCGTTCCCTAGAGGGAAAGGACTAGATTGAGATTAGTCGTTGCCTACTAGGAGCTCTTACATACCCGGGCAACGCCGGGCTATGCTGCTAGTATATATATATATACGTATGCACATACACACATACCGTTGTTTTACACAATTTTCCATGAATAATTAACACTAAGTGAAACTGATCTAAATTCCCAATTATTCGCGATAAAATCGTGACTCCTCATCAACACACACACACATACGCATTCACCCACGCACGCACACGCCCACACACACACACACAGACACATACACAAAGACACACCACACAGACGCGCGTGTATGCGCACGCATACATAAACGTTCGCGTGTGCGCATTCACAACCTGTTGATTGAATATATTAATTTCATTACCGCTGGATTTGCAGGTGGTAATTAGGTCAATTGGAACTCTTCGACTCTTGCTGATTGATTTCTTGAGTCTGCTATTACCAAATCTATTTCGTCCTCTAGCACAATGCCATCCCTACGCTCGTTTAGCGCCGGATATCTGCCTTCGCTTTCCATCTTTCTATCTATCTATCTACATATCTATCTGTCTGTTTATCTATCTATCTATCTATCTATCTATCTATCTATCTATCTATCTATCTATCTATCTATCTATCTATCTATCTATCTATCTATTTTGCTGTTCTGTCTGTCTATTTATTTATCTACATCTGTATCTATCTATCTATCTATCTACCTATATATATATATCAATGTATGTATGTATGTATGCATGCATGTATGCATGTATGTATGTATGTATGTATGTATGTATGTATGTATGCATGCATGCATGCATGTATGTATGTATGTATGTATGTATGTATGTATGTATGTATGCATGCATGCATGCATGTATGTAGGTATGCATATATGTACGTATGTATGTATGTATGTATGTATGCATGCATGTATGTATGTATGTATGTATGTATGTATATATGTATGTATGCATGTATGCATGCATGTATGTATGCATGTATGTATGTATCTATCTATCTATCTATCTATCTATCTCTATCTATTTATCTCTATTTACACTCTATGTATCTATTTTTCATGTTATCTAAATTTTATAGTACATTCCTTTCTGTCTTCAGTTCCTCCTCCCTCTCTCCCTCACATTCCTCTCCTCTTTTCTGCCTCTACTTCCTCATTTTCCTTCCTTCCTTCCTTCCTTCCTTCTATCCTTCCTTCCAGTTCTTCTGACTCCATTATGGATTGAAATAAGATTAATGGGAGTGACATGGAACCCACTGCCACTAATAAATGATCTCTTCGTGATATGTTCAAATAAACGAGATGTTCACAAAGAATAAAGTTTAAAAAAAAAACCCAAAAAAAGACAAAAACCAAAAGGAGAAAAAACAGAAAAAAGAACAGCTTCATCTCCCAGTTGAAATAAATTCACTTCGCTGATACGATTCAAGGCTGATTTCGAAGCATCTTCTCAGCCTGCACGCAGTGGATCCACCCCCACTGCTAAAAATTGCGTCCGTTTCTGCATTAGACAGCGCAGTGCTCTCTTAAAGATTTGATACGCGAGATAATGTATTTCTCTAAAGATATCTCTAAAATGACAAGGTGGTCACGGCGGGAATACTTATGACCCTAGGTCTGTTTGATATTCATAAACAGCGCTAGTTCTCTATATAGTATTCAATTCTACTTTTCTATATGCTAATTATTTCCATGTGTTGCCAAACTGAGGAGAGTATTGTGTATTAAGGAGCGCTAATAAGACCGAAACATGTTGTTTACACCAGTTGGCCCTAGAATTCAGAATGATTCAATCTACTTTATCTTCATCAGAACTGGCTGGCTAGCCTGGGGTTATACAAAAATATCTTAGGAGTCACTTTGTGGTAAGTAGCTTGCTTACCAACCACATGGTTCCGGGTTCAGTCCCACTGAGTGGCACTTTGGGCAAGTGTCTTCTACTATAGCCTCGGGTCGACCAAAGCCTTGTGAGAGGATTTGGTAGACGGAAACTGAAAGAAGCCCGTCGTATATATGTATATATGTGTGAGTGTGTGTGCTTGTGTGTCTGAGTTTGTCCCCGAACATCGCTTGACAACGCGCTTTTACGTCCCCGTAACTCAGCGATTCGACAAAACAGACCGATAGAATAAGCCCTGGGGTCAATTTTCTCGACTAAAGGCGATGCTCCAGTGTGGTCGCAGTAAAATGACTGAAACAAGTAAAAGAGTATAAGAAAAATGGAGAAAGACGTTATAGATTCTGTTTTTTTGGAATAAATTTCTGGCTTTTTAGAAAATGTATTTGGTGTCCGATCTGTTATATTGCCGCAGCCAGGACCCTTAATCTCGACTAGGGATTTTTCTTGTCAGTATCAGTTTCAGCCTTCCCTGTGCTCTCAAGTACACTGGAGAACAAGTTGACGTCTCTGGTTTTTATTGGTTGCAGTTTTCTTTGACTCCGGCCAATATGATAACCGTCTCTCTAATCGGTTCTGAATGTTCTGCGCCATGTAGTTTTCGATCTTCTCCTGTTTCTCTCCGGTGCTGTCCATTTGAAAGCTGTTTTAAAATGATGCATCTCTGTTAATCGGAGTATGTGGCCTGCTTATTTCAATTTTCGTTTTGTGATGATTTCTCTAGATCGCTTTGTGTCGGCTCTCTCTCTAGAATATCTTTATTAGTTACGTCCCCTTGGAAGTAACATCTGATAGTCTCAATTGGGGGAGCCTTCCTTTCCCGGTAATTAGGTTTAGTGTTTTAAATCACAGAACACAAAAATGACATTACAAAGTGAGAAGTGCCGACCTTCTCAAAAAGCCTGCACAAGTATAGAAATCTATATTATTAATATAAGGCGGCGAGCTGGCAGAAACGTTAGCGAAAAGCTTAGCGGTATTTCGTTCTGAGTTCAAATTTGCCTTTCATACTTTCGGGGTCGATAAATTAAGTACCAGTTATGCACTGGAGGTCGATGTAATCGACTAAACCCCTGTGGGCAATAAAGAAATAAGAATCGTTTGCACGCCGGGCGAAATGCGTAGCCGTATTTCGTCTGCAGGTACGTTTTGAGTTCAAATTCCGTCGAGGTCGACTTTACCTTTCATACTTTCGGGGTCGATTAAATAAGTACCAGTTACGCACTGGGGTCGATGTAATCGACTTAATCCGTTTGTCTGTCCTTGTTTGTCCTCTCTGTGTTTAGCCCTTAGTGGGTAGTAAAGAAGGAAGGTATTTCGTCTGTCTTTACGTTCCGAATTCAAATTCCGCCGTGGCCGACTTTGCTTTTCATCCTTTCAGGTTCGATAAATTAAATACCAGTTACGTACTGGGGTCGATCTAATCGACTGGTCCCCTCCCGCCAAAATTTCGGGCCATGTTCCTATAGTAGAAAAAAATTATTATCCATGAATTAGGTAATAATTAAAGGAAAACTTGCACTTAGAGAAAGACCTAGAAAAGCTACCGCAAACCATCACGTCCAATGCTTTAACAAGACCGGCAATCACCCTGAATTACTATCAAACTTCTAAACCTCATAAGATTAAAGGCAAATTTGACCTTAGCGCAAATCGTACTGAAATGGGTAAGCACTCACCTAACACCGCCTGACTTTCTAATCGACTGGTAATTTCTAATGCCCTTAAAACAATAATATAATTAGGTGTAATGTAATTTGTAGTTATTATTATTATTTTTTTCTTCTTATATATACGAAATTAGATGAAATTAATAAAACAAGACAAGAATTGGCAGAGAAAGACAAGAAGCAAATTAGTTCATGACTTCGTTGTTTCATGTTTCTGAAATAGAAAAATCTACGATGACTTCACTGTGTCTTTCATCTCCCCACGGTGTCTCAATTAAATCATAAATAGGAAAATACGTGTGTGTGTGGCTGTGTGTGTGTGTGTGTGTGTGTTTGTAATTATATATATATTATACACAAGTGTACATACGCACAATCGAGCGCATGCGCACGCGGATGCACTCACACGCACACACATTTCATACTAATATATAGACATATATGACTGTGTATGTATGTATGTGCGTATGTATATATACTATAATATACTATAATATAATATAATATAATAATAATAATATATATATACATAAAAAATAGACAGGAACATATTATACATATATATATACACATATGTATATATATATACTTTGATATGTATATATCTATATATATAAGGCGCAGGTGTGGCTGTGTGGTAAATAGCTTGCTTCCCAACCACATGGTTCCATGTTCAGTCCCACTGCGTGGCATTTTGGGCAAGTGCCTTCTACTATAGCCTCGGGCCGACCCGACAACAGAAGCTCGTCGTATTATGTATGTGTATGTATGTGTGTATGTTGTATGTATGACGATATATATATAACTGATAACACACACACCCACAATATATATATATATATTATATATATATATATATATATATGATGTATGTATATGTATTGTGTATGTTATGTCAGTTCCCCCCCCCCAGCATCGCTTGACAACCGATGCTGGTGTGTGTTTACGTCCCCATAAACTAGCGGTTCGGCAATAGAAACCGATAGAATAAATACTAGGCTTACAAAGCATAAGCTCTGGGTCAATTTGCTCGACTATAAAGGCAGTGCTCCTGCATGGCCGCAGTCAAATGACTGAAACAAGTAAAAGAGTAAAAGATATATGTATATATATATATATAGTTAATCCAAACATGAAAACACAAAGAGAAAACACAACAACGCGAGGACGTGGAACAAGTATAGTGTTATTGGACGCTCAGGAAAGGAAAGAAAGAAGGAGGGTTTAACGTTTCGAGCGGAGCTCTTCGTCAGAAACATAGGAAAAGGAAAGATCCAAAGAAGGGAAGACGGAGGAAAAAAATCGCCAACGGTACACACGTGGTCATATATATATATATATATATATTATATAATAGATAGATAGATAGATAGATAGATAGATAGATAGATAGATAGATAGATAGATAGATATAGATATATAGATATATATATATACATACATACACACATACATATAGTAGGGTATTAGAATAAATTTAGTAGGGTATTCGCATACCACTTGCTATAAATGGAGCCAACGTTCTAAAGCCACAAATCACTCCCTATTAAAATACACATCGGCGAATGCAACGAATATAACAGAAATAGGCTTACCTTGTATGAACTGCAGAAGTAAGGAATACTTCACTGAGCGGAGGGATAGCGGAACCCGATAACCATTTTAGGGGTCCGAAGGCATGAAAGGCACGAGGTGACACATGAGGAAACCATATTTTAAGGACTGAGATTCGTCTTCAGTCTCACAAAATGCCTCATTCCCTAAAAACTACTGTCTTTCTCTACATAGCTGAAATGGGGTTACACAGTGGAGTACAGCTTCAACCGGAGGAACGGGGCTGCTGCTGCTGTTGCTGTGACACACAGACATCCTCTACCACCAACTAAAGAAAGACACACGACTAGCTAACTGACACTCCGTCGCTTACGACGACGAGTTTTCCAGTTGATCCGATCTTGAAATTAACATTCATGTGGCTGAGCACTCCACAGAAACGCGGACCCTTAACGTACTTCCCCGGGAGATTTAGCGTGACACAAAATGTGATAAGGCTGGCCCTTTTGAAATACAAGTACGTCACATTTTTGCCAGTTGAGTGGACTGGAGTGGTGGGAAATAAAGTGTCTTGCGCAAGGACTCAACGCGTCGCTGGGAATTGAACTCAGGACCTTATGATCACGAACCGAATACTTGAACCACTAAGCCATATGGTATTCAGTGGGTCAGAAACTCTTTCCACCTTCAAGAAAATATCCAGGCCTTTTCTTTCTGCGTTCCTGCTCTTACTACAATGGTCGTCTGCTCGTCGGAGATAACTGATCTCGTAGCACATCCATTGAAGGACTTTCAACTCACCAGCCTTTCATTCGTATATTATAATCCAGCACTGCAGCCCCACTCCCATTAACCACACTATACTAGTGCTCCTTAAAGGCGGCGAGCTGGCAGAGTTGTTAGAACGCCGGGTGAAATGTTTAGTGGTATTTCGTCTGCCGTTACGTTGTGAGTTCAAATTCCGCCGAGGTCGACTTTGCCTTTCATCCTTTCGGGGTCGATAAATTAAGTACCAGTTACGCACTGGGGTCGATGTAATCGACCTAATACCTATTCTGTCCTCTATGCTTAGCCCCTTGTGGGTAGTAAAGAAATATATACTAGTGCTCCTTCCTTTGAACGTTCCTCTTCTAGAGTTTCTCGTCTAGTGTTCATCACCCGTGCAAACATCAACCCTCTCCATCGACCTCACCGTTGCCAATTCATGTGGTGTCCCAGGAAAGAGGACAAAACTTCTTATAAATTAGGAATCGCCAAACTTCTTATTTCATTGATTCCCTCATGGAATTGTTAATTTCTTCTTATTTTTTTATAAGGCGGCGAGTTGGCAGAAACGTTAGCATGCCGGGCGAAATGCTTAGCTGTATTTCGTCTGCCACCACGTTCTG
>NC_043001.1:9592137-9614637 GCF_006345805.1 Octopus sinensis | reverse complement strand
ACATCAATAGATACTTTCGGCATGAGAGAAAGGCAAAACCCAGATTGGTTCAGTGCTGGGCTCTCAGAGCTGGAAACAGTTATCGAAGCAAAGCGTGTAGCTCTGATGCAATACAAAAGTGATTCTTCTACAAAGTCACTCGAAGAACTCAGAAAGGCAAGAAATTCAACCCAACTGACTGCCAGACGCTGTGCAAATAAGTATTGGCAGAAAATCTGCCAGAGTACTACCAGGATCTCTACTCACGAGAGACCACGGTAGCTGAGGCTGCCATCGAGGGTATTAAGATCTTGCCAGTCAGAGCTCACCAAGGCTATTGACTCCCTAGCTCCGGGAAAAGACGTCACCCTCTTAGAGATCATCAAAACCGGCAAAAACACTATCCTGCTTCGGGACCTTCATGAGCTGTTGTGTCAGTACTGGGAAGAGGGTACAGTCCCTCAGGATATGCGGGATGCTAAAATCATTACGCTTTACAAAAACAAAGGTGAACGTGGTGAACATATATTTTCTATTTCAAAGAAATTCAAACGATATAAGACCCAAGTAAAAAAGATTCTTAAAATTCAACTTCTCTGGTTGACATTAAGATGCCCACCCCCAACAGGGGTCTTAACTCTCACATTTTAGAGCCCTATGGCCTTCATTTTTCAGGAGCAAAATCTTTTTAACAGGAGAAAATATAACAGAAAAGTCTAATTCTTCAATTGTATGTAACACGGGCAACGCCGGGTATCTCTGCTAGTATATTATATATATATGTATTTATATACATATATGTATGTATATATACACACACATATATTCATATACATATATAAATATACATACATACATACGTACATACATACATACACGCACACATATATATATGCATACGTACATACATACATATACATAGATACATACATACATACATACATACATACATACATACATACATACATACATACATACATACATACATACATATATGCATACATACATATATATATATATGCGTGTATGTATGTGTGTGTGTGTGTGTGTGTGTGGTGTGGTGTGCATACGTATATTTAATTATCATTTTGTTCGGAGGTAAATTCTAGCTGTGGTCGAGTAAAATACTGGCCTGGAGTCATTCCGATATTCATCTATTGATCGAATTATACATCTCCGCTATCTGTTTGTGGCTGTGTGCCAATGATGGGAGGAGGGTCTGTACACGGTCACTCGCACTGCTAAATACAGCAGCCGAATCTCTTAAATCACATTACAACACATAACGAATCTTAAATATATCGATCTTTCTGTTCTTTTGTTGGCCCTGTCCAAAATGTAGTGAGTGATATGCGATTCTGTCCGTTCATAATTCTTTGTTCTTAGTTTTGTTTAACCCTTCCACTTCCTGATGCTGAATGCTTCTTTCTCCCAGCCAATTCGTCAAGCTTGACCTCTCTATCATCCTTCTCCTTCCCCCCGCTTCCTGCCCCTTCGCTCTTTCCGGTCATCGCTAAATTCTCCAAACCCCTCTGTCCTCATCACATGACCAAAACATCTTACGTTCTTGGCGCTTATCTCATCAAACCTATTTCTTTATTGCCCGCAAGGGGCTAAACATAGAGGGGACAAACAAGGACAGACAAACGGATTAAGTCGATTACATCGACCTCAGTGCATAACTGGTACTTAATTTATCGACCCCGGAAGGATAAAAGACAAAGTCGACTCCGGCGGAATTTGAACTCAGAACGTAACGGCAGACGAAATACCGCTAAGCATTTCGTCCAGTGTGCTAATGATTCTGCCAGCTCGCCCTCATCAAACCGTTTCTTATTTACTACAGTCCAGGTCATCACTTCTTCGTTAGACACTTTGTCCAAGCTATGCTCAGTATTCTTAAGAACCACATTTCACAGCTCCCCAAGCCGTTTCTCATTGCCATACATTTACACAGAGTAGACAGCGCTGTTTAATACACAGAGCTTAGCGTTGATGCTCAGAGTACGCTTTCAACGATACTTTACATAATAAAATCCAATCCTGGTGTCGCATAAAAAGCAGGATGGTCATGGCTGGAATATCTTTGATCATAGATCTTCTCAATCAGTTGTGTTGGGGTTAATCAGCGTCAATAACTCATTGTTTTGTATGAATGGAAGAATTCAATTCCAACTTCGTTTTGACCCCTTTTTTTCATGTTATTTTCTGTTTTATATTATTTTTTTTCTTTCTCTCAGTTTCTGTCCATTTTGTAATCACTTCATATTTAATGAACATTGCTTTAGTTCCCATACATACATACATACATACATACATACATACATACATACATACATACATACATACATACGTACATACATACATACATACATACATGCATGCACACATACACATATTACTCGAAATGAGTAGAGAGACAGGTGACAACTGATGAAGAGTCAATCTTTGTCACTTGTCTTTTTTCCATTTGTTTCTCTCATTGTTTGCAAAAAAAAGTTTGTCTTCGCATTTCATGTTGTTTTTCGTATTTCGGATTTCATGTTTTCGTATTTCATGTTGTTCATGTTTTGTGACGTCCTGTACCCATATATTCATATATATATACATGTAATATATATATATATATATATATATATATATATATATATTATATATATATATATATATAATATATATATATATATATAACATATGTATGTCAGTATGTACATATATGTGTTTCTTGATTCCTCTTCTGCTGTTACAACAATTCACTCTATTATAGAGCTAATTAATTAATCCCACAGGTAATGGAATGAACGTCACACCATCACACTTTTACTCGTTCATTTAAGAGATTCAATCAGAATGCCACGTATTGATATTCAAGGAAAAAGACAAATTGCTTTATTGAGGTAGAAATATGCAGATTCCTCAAGCGTAAACGTCCGTCCTTCATCGTTGGTAGAAGTTCATTCCGTTTATACGGTGAATTAATCCCAAAAGTAATGAAATGATTGCCACTACACCACGTTTTTATTCGTTCCTTCAAAATATTCCAACATAACAGCCTATATATGTTCAACGAACGAAGCAAATTCTTTTCTACTCTTGGCACGAGGCCCGAAATTTTTGTGGAAGAAGCCAGTCGATTAGATCGGACCCAGTACGATACTGGGACTTAATTTATCGACCCCGAAAGGATGAAAGCTAAAGTCGACTTCGGCGGAATTTGAACTCAGAACGTAAAGGCAGACGAAATACCGCTAAACATTTCGCCCGGCGTACTAACGTTTCTTATTTCTTTACTGCCCACAAGGAGCCAAACACAGAGAGGATAAACAAAGTCAGACAAACGGATTAAGTCGATTATATCGATCCCAGTTCGTAACTGGTACTTATTTAATCGACTCCGAAAGGATAAAAGACAAAGTCGACCTCGGCGGAATTTGAACTCAGAACGTAGCGGCAGACGAAATACTGCTAAGCATTTCGCCCGGTGTGCTAATGATTCTGCCGGCTCGACGCCTTACGAACGAAGCAAATTGCAATATTAATGTCTCAACTCAAGCGGCGAGCTGGCAGGATCATTAACGTACCGGATAAAATGCTTAGCGGCATTTCGTCGGTCGTTAGGTTCTGGGTTCAAATGCCACCGGGATCGATTTCGCCTTTCATCCTTTCGGGGTCGAGAATATATCTACCAGTTGAGCACTGGGGTCAATTTAATCGACTTATTCCCTACCCCCTAATTGTTGGCCTTGTACCAAAATTTGAAACTAATATCAATGTAGAAACCCAAGGTAGTAAGTTGGAAGAATCGTGGAGCACGCTCAGCAAAATGCTTAGCAGTATTTCGTCCGTCTTCGTGTTCTGAGTTCAAACCCCGCCGAGGTCGACTTTGCCTTTCATCCTTTCGGGGTTGATAAAAAAAAAGGTACCAGTTCATCAGAAGAGTTGATATAATCGACTGAATCCCTTGCCTAGAAATTGCTGGCCTTGTGCCAAAATTTGAAACTACTATGAACGTAGAAACATCCGAAAGGATAAAAGACAAAGTCGACCTCGACGGAATTTGAACTCAGAACGTAGCGACAGACGGATTACGGCTAAACATTTCGCCCGGCGTGCTAACGTTTCTGCCAGCTCTGATGCTTTTTTTTTACATCTCAGAAGGTCCACTCACTGTATATGGTTAACTAATCCAATATGGGTGGAGGCGCGTGGCTTAGTTGTTAGGGTGTCAGTATCATGATCATAAGATTGTGGTTTCGATTCCTGGATTAGGCGGGGCGACGCATTGGTTGTTCTTGAGTAAAACACTTCATTTCACGTTGCTCCAGTCCACCCAGCTGCAAAAATGAGTAACGCTGTGATGGACTGGCGTCCCGTCCAGCTGGGGAACACATACGCCATAGAAGCTGGGAAACCGGGACCATAAGCCTGACTAGGCTTTAAAAAAGGGCGCATTTATTATTTTAAAAATCCAATATGGAGTGTCATAACATCACATTTTATTCCTTCATTTAAAACATTCGATCATTATCCTGTAATTTATGTTCAAAGAATACAAGAAACTGTAATGTTGAAACAGAGACATTCAGATCGCTCACGAGAAAATGTCTACCCTTCATCAGAGTCCACTCCTATTTACGCGGCTAGGGTTAGGGCTAGAGTTAGGGTTAAGGTTTAGAGCCAAAGCTAATGATATGAATGTCAGCACATCACATTTTAACTCGGTCATTTAAAATATTCGATCTTATTTTCTCGAAATGAAAGAAATTGCAGTATTAAGGCCGAAACGTGCATCTCATGCAAAGGTTGGTAATTTTTATATCCTACAAATCCGTTTCCATTTAAACGGTTAATTAATTAATCCAACAGGTAATGGAATGAACGTCACCGCATCACGTTTCTACTTGGTTCATTTATAGCATACCATCATTATGGAAGCACTCTGTCGGTTACGACGACGAGGGTTCCGGTTGATCCGAATCAACGGAACAGCCTGCTCGTGAAATTAACGTGAAAGTGGCTGAGCACTCCACAGACACGTGTACCCTTAACGTAGTTCTCGGGGATATTCAGCGTGACACAGAGAGTGACAAGGCCGGCCCTTTGAAATACAGGTACAACAGAAACAGGAAGTAAGAATGAGAGAAAGTTGTGGTGAAAGAGTACAGCAGGGATCACCACCATCCCGTGCCGGAGCCTCGTGGAGCTTTAGGTGTTTTCGCTCAATAAACACTCACAACGCCCGGTCTGGGAATCGAAACCGCGATCCTATGACCGCGAGTCCGCTGCCCTAACCATTGGGCCATTGCGCCTCCACTACCATCATTATACCGCATATATGTCCAAGAAACGAGACAAATCGCCATATTGAGGGTGGGGGGAAAGCCTATAAAAGTAATCAGTCTGTCTCTCTCTCTCTTATACATCAATGCTTTCCTTTCTTCTCTCCCTTTACCCCTCTCTCTCTCTCTCTCAACCTTTCTGACTCTCTCTCTCTTCCCTGCATTCACTTTGATTACTTTCTTTCATTCTCCCCCCTCCTCCTCCTCCCACCACCTTTTCATTCACATTCTTCTTTCTCTTTTTTCTTCTTCTTCTCCTTTGTCTGTAACATATTATTTATTATTTTCCCGTGAGGCATTTTCTGATCTTGCCTTGATTTGTAATTCTATGAGTTCTTTCAATCTGTTACTGCTTTTATTTATTTATTTTTTTATTTATTTCTCTCCCTTTTTTTTTGTCCTCTTTCTTTTATATGCTTTTCTATTATTTATTATATTTGTATATATAATATAACTATTTCATATTTTTTGGTTATATATTTCATTTTGGTCCATATAACAGCGCCATATTAAAAGAAAAAACCCCGAAAAAAACAAAAAAAGATAAAACCCCCTCCACTACTCCTCTCCCAAAAGACCACAAATGAACAAAAAGAAATAAACAACAATAAACAAACAAAAGAAGAGAATTAGGGTGGGTGTGTGTGTGTGTGTTTTGAGAGGAGTGTCTGTATATATATGAACATAACTAGATACATACACACACATGCTCACATATATATATATATATATATATATATATATATATATATATATATTATAATATATATGTGTGTGTATATACATGCATATATATATATGTATATGTGTGTGTATACATCTATCCATATTATATTCATATATATGTATATTCACAAATAGTATACATGTATGTATATATACATATATGTATATTATGTATATATGCAGATATATATATGTGTGTTATTATAATATATATATATATTATATACACACGCATACATACGTATATATGTGTGTGTATATATATCTATATATATCTATATATATGCATATATATATATTCACATATAGTATACCTGTATGTATATATGCATATATGTATAGTATGTATAGAGGCATGTATACATAAATATGTGTATATATATATATATATATATATATATATTATATATATATATATATATATAATATATATATATATATATATACACACATATTTATGTATACATGCCTCTATACATACTATACATATATGCATATATACATACAGGTATACTCTATATGTGAATATATATATATATGCATATATAGATAATATAGATATATATGTATGTATTATATATGTATATTATATATGCATATATATGCACACACTAATATGCACGCGCACATATGCACGTTCAGGTTCGTGATTGTGTGTGTTTTTAAGAAGTGATTCTGACTGCATCTTTAAAGATAGTCAGGTTAAACTTTCGACCTAAAATAACAACAACGAAACTAACAACAACACCATGATTGATCTTTGACTATCACACACTGCTTTATTATTATTATTATCATCATCATCATTATCATCATCATCACCAACATTATTATTATTATTATATTATTATTATTATTATTATTATCATTATTATTATTATTATTATTATTATATATTATTATTATTATTATTATTATATTATTATTATTATTATTTATCCTCCTCTTCATCATCATCATTTTTATTATTATTGTTATTATTATTATTATCCTCCTCCTCCTCATCATCATCATTTTTATTATTATTGTTATTATTATTATTATTATTATTATTATTATTATTATTATTATTATTATTATTATTATTATTGTTATTATTATTTTGTTACATTCTCTATCGCATTCCCATCACTTGTCGATGATGATAATGATAATAATGGTGATTACCATGATAATAATAATGATGACGTTGATGATGAAAATAATTATAATTGCGATTATATTGATGATGATGATGACGTCGATGCTGAAGATGATGGTGATGATGATGATTATGACAATGATGTAGATGGTTATAATAGTGATTATACCGGTGGTGATGATAATGATGATGATGATGATGACGATGAATATGATAAATGATGATGATCATGATGAGGATGATGATGATGGTGGTGGTGATGGTAATACTGCTGCTGCTGCTGATGATGATGATGATGGTGGTGGTGATGATGATTTACGCTTTTGCTTGTCTCCCCTGAGCTATTTACAGAGAGCTAACACTTTAACCGAACGATTAACCCAATTTATAAGTGTTGTTATCAACAGTTCATGTCGGTAGTTATTATCACCTGTCGGCTTCTGGTAGCCGACTTTCACCATATGTATATATATATATATTTTTTTTAAATATGTGTGTGTGTGTATCTGTGTGTGTGTGTGTGTAGATAGTTACATACAAACATACATCTGTCTGTTTCTATCTTTGTCTCTGTCTCTCTCCAACACAAATTTAATTACTGATCAAAAACGCTCCACATTACTTAAAGTTTCATAGGTAAGGATGTCTACTTGGCCAAATGTTCAGGTACAGACAGACAGACACACAAACACCGATTCACAGACACACACATCACACCGACTCACAGACACACATACAACAGATTCACATATATAGCTAATAAATTCACTTCGGCCATTTCTTTCAACATCCTGCGTACTGTTTCGTGGCC
The DNA here is from genome assembly GCF_006345805.1 of Octopus sinensis. Classification (NCBI taxonomy): domain Eukaryota; kingdom Metazoa; phylum Mollusca; class Cephalopoda; order Octopoda; family Octopodidae; genus Octopus; species Octopus sinensis. Next base: position 9,606,641 of record NC_043001.1, on the reverse strand, counting down.
GCCCAAATTGTTTAATTCCAGCTTGACAAAGCTTTGCACACACCAGGAAATTTAATTTCTTCTTGTTTACTCATGAGAACAGCAGGTCTTCTTAGCTATGAACGACGGATTCGGTATCAGTAGCTGATGAAGCATAATGACGCAAAAACACGTGTCCTGCGATTCGGTGACGTCATTCATAGCCCATCTTGCTGTATTTCCACACACAAGTTCTATAACAAGAATTTCTCCCTACAGACATTTACCGCAGTGAAGGCCTGTCCGCGTTTGACTGTGTTAAACATAACTGTACATACTTCATTCTGTCTATCTATCTATCTATCTATCTATCTATCTATCTATCTATCTATCTATCTATCTATCTATCTATCTATCTATCTATCTATCTATCTATCTGCTTGTCTCTCTGTCTGCTTGTATGTTTATCTTTTTGTCTGTATGTTCCTCTCTCCATCCATCCATCTACCCTTTCACCCGTCCATCAATCTCACCTCCTCTCTCTCCCCACTCACACACACACAGACATATCAAATGTAAATAGACTCGGTACTTCATCAATTGTTAATGAATTATCATTTTTCATTTCATATTCCAGTCCATAAAACGTTTATAGAAACTAACCATGCCGCGAGCAGCAGAAGCTAAAGAGTTGTCTGATTTTCAAAGAAAACGCATTGCGTATCAATCTGAGGATGAACTTAGCCAGCGCGAGATCGCGCACAACCTTGGGATTCCACTTGCCACATTCAACAGAGTGATTGTACAATTCACCAGTAGAAACAAAAAAAAAAAAAAAAGAAAAGAAAAAAACCAGCAGTATCTCGTTCAGATCAACCCAGGCCCTTTGACTGGCACCTCCGGACTGCCAAGGGGATTGTTGAAAATGATCTCCGATTTAAGACAGTTGATGCTGGAACGCAACTCCAAACCGAGTCGGAGTACATCTGGGCTGTACCTTCGCTAATTTGTCTAATATGGCGAGGCAGCTAGAGGGAAACTTCTCCTTTGACCTGCAAACATTCAAAAAAGGAATTGTTAATAGATCTTTAAGATGTAATGGTATCTCTGCAGTTTTAATATGCCTGTACCTTTGAGTGTTTACTCAGAAATATATAATCGGGAAGATCATTCAGATTAGAAGAGCTTAGGCTGGTAAATACGAAACGAAATCTGTTGTATGGTGCTTTTATTCTATCTCGCTGCCAGGTCTCACCTCAGACTAATCGCAAAGGCAGTTTATAATTAGACTAGCAGTATCGCCCGGCGTTGCTCGGGTTTGTAAGGGAAATAACTATATAAGCATTTTTAGAGAGTTATAGCCCCAAAATAGCAAAAAAATGCATTAAAAATGGAAAAAAAATTATAGTAAATTTTTTTTTAAATCATTGACTCATCGTAGACATTTTTAGAGAGTTACTTCCCTTATATAATAGCGAAAAAATGCATTAAAATGGAAAAAAATGATGGTAAATTTTTTTAAAATCGTAGACTCATCATAGACGCGCACTAATACTCAGAAGGGCTCGATATGAATCACGACTATAAGATACCCGGTTTTGGTTAAACTGCACCGCAAAATGTGGGAGTAGTTAGGAATCTAAATCGTAGGAGACAGACACACAACTTGACTTTTATATATAAAGATATGATGACGATTGTCGTCATGCTTTTAATTCCTGATTCAAAAGGACGTCTAAATTCTCTCTATACAGGTTTCAAATTTTGGCACAAGGCCAGCAATTAACTAGTACTTATTTTATCGGCCTCGAAAGGCGTATATACATACGACAGTCTTCTTCGTTTCCGTCTACGAAATCCACTTACAAGGCATTGATAGGAGACACTTGGACGAGGCCAAACTCAGTGATACTGAACCTTGGACATTGTGGTTGGGAAGCAAGCTTTTCAGATTTCGTCACAAACCCAGTTATTTTAGGGCGAAGGAGTTATTGAATTTCATTTATTCCAGTGCTTGGCAGGTATTTATGTGATCGATCCCGAAATCATACACGGCAAAATGAACATCAGGGAAATTTGAATTCGGGACATAATTAGTGAGAAGAAATATAGCTATACATTTTGTTCGACACGCTGCCGATTCTACCAGTTCGATATCTTTAGGTGCTGTACTAATTACCGTTTCTACTCTAGGCCTTGAAATTTTGTTTGGAAGGGGGATTGTCGATTATATCGACCCCAGAGCGTAACTGGTACTTAATTTATCGACCCCGAAAAGATAAAAGGCAAAGTCGACCTCGGCGGAATTTGAACTCAGAACGTAACGGCAGACGAAATACCTATTTCTTTACTACCCACAAGGGGCTAAGCACAGAGGAGACAAACAAGGACAGACAGACGGATTAAGTCGATTACACCGACACCAATGCGTAACTGGTACTTAATTTATCGGCCCCGAAAGGATGAAAGGCAAAGTTGACTTCGGCGGAATTTGAACTCAGAACGTAACGGCAGACGAAATACGGCTACGCATTTCGCCCGGCGTGCTAACATTTCAGCCAGCTCTGAGATGATTTCACAAATAATGGAAATATGAGTGGTACCGATGAGAAAAAAAAAAAACAATTTCTGTAGGCGCAGGAGTGGCTGTGTGGTAAGTAGCTTGTTTACCAACCACATGGTTCCGGGTTCAGTCCCACTGCGTGGCATCTTGGGCAAGTGTCTTCTACTATAACCTCGGGCCGACCAATGCCTTGTGAGTGGATTTGGTAGACGGAAACTGAAAGAAGCCTGTCGTATATATATGTGCGTGTATGTTTGTGTGTCTGTGTTTGTCCCCCTAGCATTGCTTGACAACCGATGCTGGTGTGTTTACGTCCCCGTCACTTAGCGGTTCGGCAAAACAGACCGATAGAATAAGTACTGGGCTTACAAAGATAAGTCCCGGGGTCGATTGCTCGACTAAAGGCGGGGCTCCAGCATGGCCGCAGTCAAATGACTGAAACAAGTAAAAGAGTAAAGAGTAAAGAATATTCGTGCTAGTTTCACATGAAGAGCGCATGGGCTGGTGCCACGCAAAACGTTGGTGACCAGCACTGGTGGCACGTAAAAAGACACACGTGCTGGTTTCTACGTAAAATCATCTGTGCTGGTGTCGCGTAAAAAATAACTCTGATGGAACCATGTAAAATGCACAGGTGCTGGTAACAGGTAATAAGCACCTGTTCTGGGACAACAGACTCGAATATTAAATTTAAAGCAAAATTTGAATATTTATCGTTTTTTTCATTAATTCTTTACTCTTTACTCTTTTACTCTTTTACTTGTTTCAGTCATTTGACTGTGGTCATGCTGGAGCATCGCATTTAGTTGAGCAAATCGACCCCAGGACTTATTCGTTGTAAGCCTAGTACTTATTCTAACGGTCTCTTTTGCCGAACCGCTAAGTGACGGGGATGTAAACACCCAGCATCGGTTGTCAAGCGAGTGGGGGGGGGGGACAAACATACACACACACATACACACACACATATATATACATATATACGACGGGCTTCTTTCAGTTTCCGTCTACCAAATCCACTCACAAGGCTTTGGTCAGCCCGAGGCTATAGTAGAAGACACTTGCCCAAGGTGCCACGCAGTGGGACTGAATCCGGAACCATGTGGTTGGTAAGCAACCTACATACCACACAGCCACTCCTACGCCTTTAGATAAACGTACGGAAGAACAAAACATTTTGGCTTCGTTTGAACTGTCATCCTCTGTTTCTCGCTAGAAAGAGAGAGGACGTGTGTGTGTGTGTGTGTGTGGAGAGAGAGAGAGAGAGAGAGAGAGAGGGGGGGGGGAGGAAAAGGGAGTGTGAACGAAACAAAAAGAGAGAAGCAAATTATAACTGATGGAAAGCAGTTGGAGAAAATAATTTGACTTGGTAGACGAATCTTACATAATATACATACAATGCACACGTCAGCATACACACACACATATACACATACACACACACATATATATATACACACATATACATTTACACACATATATATGTACATATATATGCATATATATATATATATATATATATGAATATGTATGCATGTGTGAGTATATATATATATATATATATATATATATAGATATATATATATATATATATATATATATATACCTACATACATACATGTACATATGAATACAAATGTATAGCATTGAATAACTCTCCAATTTGATGTTAATTGTTTTTATATATAGCTTAATACAATCATTAATATATACATAAAATTATACGCACTACCACACCCCACTATATATGTATATACATGTATATATATGCATAACTTTCTATGTATGCACATATACCTACTTGTACACACACACAGAACACACACAATACACATACACAATGCACACAATTGTATGCATATTCAATAAGAAAAATATAGATATATGAAGTCAATTATTTGAAGATTAAAACCAAGATAAAGTGACACATAGGCTGGGAGGCGTTTGTAATTTGTGACAGAAATAACATGAAATGAGTGACGGGGAGGGAGGGATAAAACGAGAGAGAGAGAGAGAGAGACGTGTGTGTGTGTGAGGGAGAGAGAGGAGGGCAAGGAGAACGAGAGTAAGAGGAGAGAATTGCGATGTATACGAGATAAGTTTCGTGTGTGTGACAGACGCGTATAATTAAATGCTGTAGAAACGGTGAATGTTAATTGGGTCTGTGTAGATAACAACGACTTAATTGAATTAAACCCGAAGCGGAACACATGCGTCTTACCAATTAAAAGAAATCTGACCAGAGATATTGAGAGAGAGAGAGAGGGAGGGGGTGGAGAGAGATAGAAGAAAGAGAGAGAGGATGCGAGAGAGGGTGGGAGATGAAGGCGAAATGACAAACCGATGACACAAATATGCGGTTACTATCTATATATATATATAACAACAGTATATAGATATATATATTATATGCTATATATATATATAATATATATGTATATATATATATATATATATATATATTATATATATATAATATATATATATATATATATATATATATGTAGATATATAGTCAGACTAATTTGTCTTTTGTGCTAGGCCACTGGTAATAATTTATTTTATTACCCTTTTACACTATGTATTATAATAAATTACGAATAATATAAGACCATGTATATATATAAATATATTACATTTTTATATATATAATATAAATATATATATATTATATATATGTAATATATATATGTATATATATATAATATAAAAATTATATATGCAATATTAAATAATATATAATGCATATATATATATATATAATATATATATATATATATATATAGTATATATAGATACATATATATATATATATACATACATGGTGCATGGATGTATATATAATCTTTGCATGGATGTATTATATCTATATAGGCGCAGACGTGGGTGTGTGGTAAGAAGTTTGCTTTCCAACCACATGGTCTCGCGTTCAGTTCCACTGCGTGGCACCTTGGGCAGGCTTATGTTACTATAGCTCCGTGCCGCCCAATCCTTCTGTGAGGATCTCGATATATATTACCCGAAATGGTCGTCACTTCTAGAACTTGACTGAGGAAAGAAAGCCGCGAATATCCCGTCTTTCTTTGCCTGTCCTAATTGTTGATTCTCTTGTCCGCCTTTGTATCACCTATCTTTCCGAATGTTTTAATGCTTTCTATTGCGTTTTTGTTCCGTTGATATATATATATATAATTAAAATCACAATAAGGGTGAAAAGAATTGAATATTAATTAATAACATCAATCTATTTTTTCGCTATTTTTTATTTGTCCTGCTCGCTTACATTCTTGGCGCGTTGAACTAATTCTTGAGAACAATTCCCTTCGTGGATCTATATCTAGAGTTAGAGTGAGCACATGTGGACTCTCTCTCATTACTTATATATATATATATATATATATATATATATATATATATTATATAATATATATATATATATATATATATATATATATATATATATATATATATTTAAAATAGTGTACATTTAAACGCAAAAAGAAATTCACCTAGAACAGGCAATTTCTACACGCTAGGAGACAGTCAAAAACGATTTAAGACCACAAAAAATTTAAGCATTTCAAAGGGAATGAAAAATAAAAACTTTTACCTTTGTTTTTCGACATTCTTTATTTTCTAAGTATCGATGTATATTTTAACAGTTATCGCCAAGCTAACACGGCAGTTCAGGAAAATAGGACGAATGCTGCCGTTGATTAGCTCCAAGAGGCCATCGCCTCTAGCTATGTGACACACAAACTTGTGTCCATTAAAACCTTCGAACGGGGAAGATCAGCAGCTTCCCCTTGCTGGTTCAACAATCACAGACTAGTTTCGGGGTATTTCCCTCTTGTCAATATGGAGTAGCCGAACCCACCAGGCGTTGCTGCTGATCGTCTGTTCGAAGGTTTATTTACCTACTAGCAGTATCGCCCGGCGTTGCTCGGGTTTGTAAGGGAAATAACTATATAATCATTTATAGAGAGTTACTTCCCTTATATAAACCGAGCGAAAATGCATTAAAAATGCGGAAAAATTATTGTAATTTTCTTTTAAATCGTAGACTCATCGTAGATGCGAGTTACTTCCCTTATATAATAGCAAAAAAATGCATTAAAAATGGGGAAAAATGGATGGTAAATTTTTTTTAAATCGTAGACTCATTGTAGACGCGCACTAATACCCAGAAGGGCTCGATATGAATCACGACTATAAGATACTCGGTTTTGGTTAAACTGCACCGCAAAATGTGGGAGTAGTTAGGAATCTAAATCGTAGGAGACAGACACACAACTTCACTTTTATATATAAAGATATTCAGTGAAATACATCCACTGGTTTTCAAAATATATATATCAGTAAATAGTGGGGTTGTGTTAACCGCACGTGGAGAATTGATAGGAGAGTGCAAAACAGAAGTGTTCAAATGGAATTGAGACAGAGATAAAAAAAGCATTTGATCAGAGAACAAACATCAAATTGGAGACAACGACTTTATATAACACCACAAGCTTCTATACGTTTGATCATATACAAATATTACCATGGCCTTTAACATATAAAAAATACATATATATATAAAAACCGAGGGTGGTAAATATATCTCTTTTATTTGACTCAGTCACTTGGCTGCGGCCATGCTGGAGCACCGCTTTTAGTCGAGCAAATCGAACCCAGGACTTATTCTTTGTAAGCCTAGTACTTATTCTAGCGGTCTCTTTTGCCGAACCACAAAGTTGCGGGGACGTAAACACACCAGCATCGGTTGTCAAGCGATGGTGGGGAGACAAACACAGACGCACAAACACACATATATACGACGGGCTTCTTTCAGTTTCCGTCTACCAAATCCACTCACAAGGCTTTGGTCGAACCTAGGGTATAGTAGAAGACACTTGCCCAAGGTGCCACGCAGTAGGACTGAACCCAGAACCGTGTGGTTGGTAAGCAAGCACTTACCACACAGCCACTCCTGCATCTATGTATATACAAATAAAAATACAAATATATAGAACGGTGTATCAAGAAGGTGTATACAAACGACTAAACATTCTAAAGCGTGTCATGCGACTAAAAACCTAAATAGAATATCAATCGACAAAAAAAATACTTTTTTTACTACCACCCATTAAAATATATCCCCAAAAAGTTCGTTTCATAAAAAACCATGGTAGGTTGGAATATATATATATATATATATATTATATATATATATATATATATATATATATATATATGTGTGTGTGTGGTGTGTGTATATATATATATATGTGTATATACGTATATATGTATATATAATAATATATATATATACACATATATTATTATATATATAATATATATATATAAACATATATATATGTGTATATAAACACACACACACACACATATCTCTCTATATATAAACGGCAGTTTGTCTGTCTGTGTGTCTGTGTGTCTGTCAGGTTGTACCCTCACCCTGACCATGGCTTTCAACAGATTCTGATGAAACTTGACACACACATACCCCAATGTCATAATTCAAAACTAACGCAGCGAAAATTTTGAAAAGTTCTCCCAGTTCCGAAAAAAAATCGATAAATTCGACATGGGTCGAGAATCTAAGCTTTTTATATGCAACACATTTTCTACACACTATCTAGGGGACGCAACTCGACCTTTTTAACTCTCGGAACACGTGGTGTAAGTATCCCAAAATGTATAAAAATGTACAAAAACGGCAAAAAAGCGGGCAGCAATGTGAGTGACAACAACGAAAAAGTCAAAAGTGACCAAACTGAACAAACGAATGGAAAAGGTTTTTTGATGCACACGACAAAAGCGGTTTATAATAAACCAATAGTTTGCAAGTGGCGTCCGAGGACCATTAGGGTACGTCAGAAATTTAAGGTAAAACGTTTGGGGTGGTAGTTATAAAGAAAGTGTAAACAAAAAAAGTATTCGAATAACTTGCGGCTGCTGCAGCTATTAGCAGAAGTGGCAGTGTTGGGGGTAAAGTCTCGAATGTAATTTCTTCCTGGTAGGAATTGGTTGGGTTGAATTATCGATAGCTGCTTGATAGTTATTTGGAAGTGAAGAGAAGACATTGCAACCTACACATGCGCCTTCGTTCCTTAGAGGGAAAGGACTAGATTGGGATTAGTCGTTGCCTACTAGGGGCTCTTACATACCCGGGCCACGCCGAGCTATGCTGCTAGTATACATATATACGACAGGCTTCTTTCAGTTTCCGTCTACCAAATCCGCTCACAAGGCTTTGGTCAGGCCGAGGCTGCACTAGAAGACATCTGCCCAAGTTGCCATGAAGTGAGACTGAACATACATGTGTGTTTGTGTGTTTTTGACTGTGTTTGTTTCCCCCCACCCCCGCTAGACAGCCAGTAACAGTGTGTTTACGTCACCATAACCTGGCGATTTGGCAAAAAGACACTGATAGAATAAGTACCAGACTTAATAAAAGATGAGTCCTGAGGTCGATTCATTCGACAAGAAACTATTCAGGGCGTTGCCCCAGCATGACCGCAGTCTAATGAGTGAAACAAGTAAAAGATAAACGATACACACATGAGTAAGTAGGTATATGTCACCCTCGAAACATATGTATATACTGTCATACATATATACATTCATACATACATACATCCATATATACATACATATATGGTGGCTGCCCCCTCGTTATCGAGTATGGCCATTGCACGAAGCTTAATCAATGTTGTTATCGTGCAATGCCTGTGCAAGAAGATTTTTTTAAAGTGAGGAAAGGCTGTGCACTGAGTCATTCCCACTCACTAAGCAACAGCAGCCATAATCCGAAAAGAAAAACAAGTCAACATCATCGGTAACCACTGAACCGCAGGTTTTATGTCGGAGTTATCCCAGTTTCCTGAGTTACCTTCTCCTAGAAATATGCCCTAACAAAGGCTAGGAGTCCTTCACTCCCAACGGTTTAACCGCGCGATCGGTATTGTCCCCGAGCATGATACAGCCTTATGGCATTTATTAGACGGCCGCTGACTCTCAAGAGTTCCTCCACCCTACATATATGCATACATGCATACATACATACATACATACATAATACGTATATACATATGCATGAGAATACATTCATAAAACATACAAATCTGCACATACAGGCATACACACATACATGCATACATACAGACTTACATACATACATACATGAATACATGCGTACATACGTACATACGTACATACATACATACAAACAAAAATACCCTGTTGTTGTCGAAATTCCAATGAAGGAGCCTTGGATCTGGGTTAGAAACAAGCACTTTCTGTTGGCAAGAAATCTTGAAATAAAACTGAGTAATGCCATACATGCATACATACATACACACACACACATACATACATACATGCATACATACATACATACATACATACATACACACACATACATACACACACACACATATACATACATACATACATACATACTTGCATACATACATACATGCATACATACATACATACATACACACACACATATACATACATACATACACACTCACATACATACACACACATATACATACATACATACATACACACACACATATATACATACATACATATATACATACACACGCATACATACATACATACATACAACATACATACATACATACATACATAAATAAATACATATATACATACATACATACATACATACATACTACATACATACATACATACATACATAAATAAATACATATATACATACATACATACATACGTACATACATACATACATACATACATACATACATACATACATAAATACATACATACATACATACATACATGCATACATACATACATACAAGCATAATTACGTGCATGCATGCATACATTAATATATGTATATATGCATGCGCACATATATAAAGAAATTCGAGGTAAGACACGTGTGGTGTGTGCAATTACGCGAAGAAATATTCAATATGTTGAAATTAAGTTTTAGAAATAATTAATAATGGATAACGAAGGGCGGAGGTTTGTTGTGATAAGCGTTTTTATCTGTTGAAGTTGGCAGATGCGTGTTCTCTTTCTTGTACATTATATATGTACACATACACACACACACACATACACACACACACACACACACACACACCACACACACACACACACACACACACACATACACACACATACACACTAATATATGCACGAAACAGGTTCTTGTGTCACTTTGTAACTTACGCCGATAAAAGATTATACGTACATACATATTTATTTACATATATACATAGATATATATATGTATATATATAATATATATAATAAAGTGTGTATATATATATATATATATATATATATATATATATATATACACTTTATTAAAAAGCAGCAAAAATATCAGAAAGACTGTTACTCAGAGTTTCACCTTCACGTTCGTCTGACAAAACTGTCCGACGAACGGGAACGTGAAACTCTGAGTAACAGCTTTTGCGATATTTTTGCTGCTTTTTGATAAAGCATGTTACTCTACCTCTGGTATTCGAGTACCATTTTTCCACCTTGTTTCGTATATATATATATATATATATATATATACCTATAACTGTTTAACTCTACCTTGTTTCAGCTGCAAATCTGCGTTCATGCTGGAGCACCACCATTGATTGAGCTACACCATTATTTGAAGCCTCCTCTGATATGTGGCATTTAGTGAATGAGGGACTTTGGTGCTGCTGCCCTCATCTGTGTTTCCTGCCGTGACGTAGGCTTATCTGGAACCCATGACGAGAGGAGATCCAGTTTTGCTTTGAAGCCGCCTACATCCCCACCAGGCATGTCTCTCAGGCATTTTGGAAGGATATTGAAGATCGTGATTTCGATTCCAGTACCGGGTGGGACGTTGTGTTCTTCAGTAAAACACTGTATTTCACTCAGCTTAAAGTGAGTGACCCCACGATGAACTGGCGTCCCTTTTAGGGGTTATATTGCGATCTCAGGCCCTAATATGTCAGGGTAACCGGTCCTATAAATCCTAGGTGTCTTGATAGTTGACCTTGTGGTAAGAAGCTTGCTCCTCACCCACATGGTTCAGGGTTCAATCTCAATGGCAAATGTCTTCTGCTATAGACTCGGTCGGCAAAAGTCTAGTGAGTAGATTTGGTAGATGGAAACTGAAAGAAGCCCATCGTATATGTGTACGTGTGTTTGTGTGTGTGTGAGTGTGTGCGCGCGCGCGTGTGTATGTGTGTGTGTTATCATGCGTGTGTCTGTTTGTGTCAGTGATTGTTCCCAATCACCGCTTGAAAACCGGTGTTGGTGTGTTTACGTCTCTGCAACTTAGCAGCTCGGCAAAAACGACCAATAGAAGTACCAGGCTTTATAAAAAAAAAAGTACTGAAGTTAGTTGATTCCACTAAAAACTCTTCAAAGCAGTGCCCCAGTATGGCCGCAATCTGAAGGCTGGAACAAGTAAAAGCTAGAAAGATAAAGTATATCTAAATGCATTCTTGTAAATATAGAATTACTTGTCCATACATATTTTAATGTTTGCTCTCCACGTTTTGATTTTATCAGCAAACCCATTTCGTTTTTCAGAAACATCATTAAATGCAGACACTTGCTTGTTCAAACAGACACTGTCTCCGAAACCAAGTAAAACACTAACTACAAGATCAAATAGAAAATAATAGATTGGGCCATGTTAAACAGGCAGAACGGTATTTGTGACTTGTATTCCAGAGGAAAGGTGATCTATCGACTCCATATCGGAGAAAACGTTAACGTAAGCTGTAATCTGCTTCTCCTCTCTAAGCACATAGGTAAATACCAACCAAAAGTAAGTCAGACCACGAAGACTAATAATAATAATAATAATAATAATAATAATAATAATAATAATAATAATACCGAGAAGAGCATTATCGCTGTGAAAATAACATCCCCTCATGAATTTATTTATTTATTAATTTTTAAATACATATTTTACCTGTGAATTTGCGTGTGTAATCTGGGAATGCATACAATGAGCTTCTCTGCCCTAGGTATACGGAAAACACTCGGCGAGAAACGGAAGAAAATTTGAAGAAAGAAAGGAAAAAAAAATAATAATGATAAAAATGATAATGGCTATCAGCGAACTACAGCCCGCGAGGTCAATTCATCCGGTCCACCGCCGTACGGTACCTTTTGTGTAAGTACCTGTAATGAGAGCTCATTTATCTCTGGTATGGCATCAATGTTTGGAACAACTTATGTCTGTGAGCAAACATGTTCAAAAACTGAAGTCAGCACATTGAACGACGTTGACTGATGAACATTCAAAAGCAATTCTCTTGGTTGGATGCAGCAATTCCAAAGCAAATATTGATGATATCTTCAAAGCTAAACACCAGTTTCACAAATCCCACTAACGTTTGTGAGATTCTGAGATGTGCACTCTGGGTGTGATATACCGTATTTGATGGCCTGTAAGGCGCACGACTGCACAGGACACACCTTAGCCTAGGCTATACTTTCGTAAAATAAATTTCCACTAAAATAATGATTCAATTTTTTTACTTACATGTATACCTTTATGTTATTATCGGTAATTATAAGCAATTTATTGCACCCACATTCGATATAAACATACTGTAGGCGATTTTTCACCAATAGATGGCAGCAACGTTTTGTAATCATACATACCGTTTTGAGTGAGTTTTGAGCCTACATTGAATGCATTGGAAGCATTTTATATTAAAAACCATTTTTGAGTAAAAAAAAAGGTGTCTTTTCTGCTCTAGGCAAAAAGCCCGAAATTTTGGTGGAGGGGGCCTGTCGATTAGATCGACCCCAGTACGCATCTGGTACTTAATTTATCGACCCTGAAAGGATGAAAATCAAAGTCGACCTCGGCGGAATTTGAACTCAGAACATAACGGCAGACGAAATACCTATTTCTTTACTATCCACAAGGGGCTAAACACAAAGGGGACAAACAAGGACAGACAAACGGATTAAATCGATTATATCGACCCCAGTGCGTAACTGGTACTTAATTTATCGACCCTGAAAGGATGAAAGTCAAAGTCGACCACGGCGGAATTTGTACTCAGAACGTAAAGACAGATGAAAAATGCGTCTTATAGACCATAAAATGCGGTGACTCTAATTGCTAACGCCGCCTTATTCGATAACTTTTTGGCGAATAAATATCTTGGTTGTCTTTATATTTTTTTGCATTCAGTGTATTGTATTGAATAAAGCGGTCCGCGCTCGTCATTTTTCTCAGTTACTTGGCCCACGGGGAAAAGTTTGGTGATCCTTGGTTTAGATAAATAGATATAAAACAAATAACATACAACGCAAATTCTTAAATTATGAAAATTATTTCCGCCTCTAGAGGATATATAATATTTACTAATTGGCAATTAAGACCAATTCCGTATGAGGAGGGGAAATAAGACCGAAAATCAAGAAGTTTTTTTCCAAATTGATGTCATTAAAGAAAAGGACGGACGTATTGTCTGAAGGGAGGTGGACAGTCGTGGACACGTGTTTCTGACTCAATAGCCGTCGACAGCTCCACGACTGACCGACCTTTTCTCCAGTTGCCGAAGAATGATCAAGTATTTATGTTGTATGGTATTTCATATACCTGTATGTGACTATGCGTTTAAGTAAACACACGCAAAAAACTCCCAAAAAACTGCACTCCGTTTACGACCACGAGTGTTCCAGTTGATTCGATCAACAGAAAAGCCTGCTCGTCAAATCAACGTACATATGGCCGAGTATTCCGCAGACACGCGCATCCTTTATGTATTTTTGAAAGAGATTTAACGTGACAGGATGTGAGGAGGCTGGCCATTCGAAATCCAGGTACTCCTCCTTATTGTCAGCTGGATGAAATGAAGCAACGTGAGATAAAACATCTTTCACAAGGACAAAATGCGCCGCCTAGTATTGAACTTACGATCTCACGATTGTAAGCCGAACACCTTCACCACTAAGC
>NC_043001.1:9562137-9584637 GCF_006345805.1 Octopus sinensis | reverse complement strand
CATATATCTATACGTAAGCATGCATATATATATATATATATATATATATATATATATATATATATATATATGTGTGTGTGTGTGTGACAGTTATTCGGTAGGCTTGATAAAACTCCGAATTTCGGATGTCGGGGTGGAAACCTGCACCGGCATCTCTTCAGTTATCGAGACAAGGCAAGCAAAACATCCGAAACTCGGAGTTTTATTATGGCAACTGAAAAATGTTCACATTATATTTACAGATAAATTCTTCTGTTTACATAATATCGAAGTCGCTTTCATTATTTTGTTGTCTTACCATTGCTATTAATATATATATATATATATACACATATACATACACACACATATATATGTGTGTATTAAATAAACACTTGAACAGGCGGGCGAAGCGTCATCTCTCTCTTTACTTAATGGATGTTGAAAACAGGAATCGATTTGGGGATCCTTCTAAGGCAATTCTTTGAGTCACAATGTATGCTGAGGAATAATGAGGGGAAAATAAATAAATACAAGGGATTGTAAACGTAATACAAAATTCCACCATCACTGAAAACAAAACAACAAAAAAACAAACCAAAACAAATAGAATTACATTTCTCTGCCGAGATTATGTATTCAAATTCTTCACGTAAGTGATTGTAGCAGATAGCTGGCTGGCTGGTTGGCTGGTTGGCTGGTTGGCTGGTCGATGTATTAGCTACACCACAGGAAGTTCATCAGGTGCAGATGTGTGATTGGGTGAGATAGCAAAAGGAGGCAGCTGGGAGAGGTAATCATACCAAGAAAGAACATCATTATGATACTACCTACTTACCTACCTACCTATATATGTATGTATTTATGATCTACCTATCTATCTATCTATCTATCTATCTATCTATCTATCTATCTATCTATCTCTATCTATCTATCTATCTATCTATCTATCTATCTATCTATCTACACTCACATATGCATGTATGTATGTATGTATGTATGTATGATGTATGTATGTATGTATGTTTGTATGCTTCGATGGATCGATGGAATGTGCGTATGTGTGTTTGTGTGTTTGCGTGTTTGTATGTGTGTTTGTGTGTGTATATGTGTGTGTTTGTGTGTGCATCTGTATGTATGTGTGTGTGCGTGCACAGTTCCAATATTTTCAACGTCTATCTTTAAACTTTTGCATTTTCCTTTTCTTTCAGTCATTAAACTGCGGCCATGCTGGGGTACCATCATGAAGGTTTTATTTCTTTGTAGATTAAGTAGGCATAATTTACCCCTACTTTTCAGTCTCAGTATTTAAGCTACGCATAGTAATGCTGTAGTATACGTGCTGCGTACACTCCTACAACACCGTTTTCTTTATGTATTATTAAGGCAGACATAGATCTGTCTTCAACACAGCCGCGCGCCTGTGTTTCGCTTATTCTTTGTGTGTTTTACTACATAAAGGTCACCAACTGCTTACCCGGAGTAATTATTGACAGTACATGCCTGAAAATTATATATATATATATATATATATATATATATATATATATATACACACACACGAAGCAAAAGATATATATATATATATATACACACACGAAGCAAAAGACGAAGACGGGTGTGTAAACAACAAACAGATGTATTAGTTTAAAGCTCGGGAAGTGAGAAAGTCTTTTACATTTCGAGCCTACGCTCTTCAACAGAAAGGAACGCAGAAATAAACAGGGAGAGAAAATAGAAAAGGTTTAGTCGCTAGCGATCTGTCATGGCTAATGCCGGACAGCGGGGTCACATACATACATACATACATACATACATACATACATACATACATACATACATACATACATACATGCATACATGCATACATGCATACATAAATACATACATACATACATACATACATACATACATACATACATACATACATACATACATACATACATGCATACATGCATACATGCATAATACATACATAGTTAATCCAAACATGAACACAGGGAAAGCACAACGACGCGAGGACGTGGAACAAGTATAGTGTCATTGGACGCTCAGGAAACGAAAGAAAAAGGAGGATTTAACGTTTCGAGCGGGGCTCTTCGTCAGACATATAGAAAAAGGAAAATCCAAGGAAGGGAAGACGGAGAAAGAAAATCGGCAACGATACACACGCGGTCACATGTATGTAGGTATGTATATATGTATATATCAAGCCCACGGCTATGGTAAGACCATCTACAATATTCAAAGTGGATTGAGGTAGAATAAATTATATATATCGATGTCTCACAGAAGCCCGTTCCTCTGTTGTCATTAAAACAAAAACGGCGTAAGATTTATATAGAATTATTGAATAAATTTCCACATACGGATTATATTCCTCTTGTTGAATAGTCTCTGAACAATATTGTAATGAATGCTTTTCAAAATATTATTCCGACTAGAATCAAGATTAATAAAGAAATTCTTGTAAATCTTCTTAATTGCTAAGTCTAAGCGAATTATTGCTAATATCATTAATGCTCAAGTTTCTTCGAATTCAATACCATAATGTTGCCTGATATTGTTACTGGCCATTTTAATCATAGCCGAATATCGATCCTATTGTATGTATTCGGTAAATAAACACAGCAATGGCAACTGCAGCCGTCTCTGATAGATTAAAGTTTAAACTCTTCTAAGACTGTTCACCGGCTGTAAATAATGAACAATTACCGGCAGATGGGCGTCTTTTATTTCTTAATTCCATCTAACGTAAAAAGATTCTCAAACCACTTTCGTTCTTGCTATATTGACCTCGTACAGTACTCACAACGTTCAGCATTTCTTTCTGCAAAGATGGCTGCTGAGATTTTGTTAAGGAAATCGGCGTTTAATTTCGGAACAATCAGTTTCAGCCGTTGATTTTATATGGAGTGGCAGTGGAATAGAAAATTTCCCTCTACCAAATATTGTCAACTAAGTGGGTTATTTAGGTGAATTAAATAGTTTTATGATGGGTTATATGAGAGAAACAGACAAGTAATTTAGATTTCATTAAATAAATATAAAAAAAAAAAATGTGTGGAATAAAACTTGGACCTGTGTTAAATGATACGGAGAGACTATGTTGCTTGGTAAAAGCACTAGCGATATAGTAACTAGTATAGCCGGAGAGGAACATAGAACCTGAGAGAGAGAAGACGGAGGAGAGAGAGATGTTTGTTATTGGTAGAGAAACATAGTAACTGATATATAGAGACACGTTTAGGAACTGACTTTCAGTACATACACACATACACACACACATATATATGTGTAGGCGCAAGGGCCCAGTGGTTAGGGCAGCGGACTCGCGGTCGTAGAATCGCGGTTTCGATTCCCAGATCGGGCGTTGTGAATATTTATTGAGCGAAAACACCTAAAGCTCCACGAGGCTCCGGCAGGAGGGTGGTGGCGATCCCTGCTGTACTCTTTCGGCACAACTTTCTCTCACTCTTTCTTCTGTTGGCCTGCTCGCTTAGCTGACGGGATGGCGTCATTTGAAGGCTAAAACAATGCGAAACGCATTGTGACCAGCGATGTGTAGCAACATCTGATAGCCTGGTCGGTCACGGTCACGGTGATATATATATATAATATATATATATATATATATATATATATATATATAGATATATATATATACATATATATATGTATATGTACATATGTATCTCTCACGCACGCGCTCACACACTACATATATACATACACGTATATATACATATGTACATGCATAGATCGAGATAAAGAAAGAGAAGACGAGAGGCACACAGACAGACATATAGAAATAGACGGCCAATAACAGAGTAGTTAGAGAGTCAGATTATTTTACGGTGATCCTTTCGACTCCGTATAATCTGACTTCAAACTCCACCGAGGTTAATTTTGCCTGTCATTCTTTCGGGATCGATAAGTAAAGTACCAGTCCTCTGCTCAGTTTGATTTTTCTCTATTTCTTGCTGCCTTTCTATCGCTGCCTTTCTCGCGACCTTTCTGTCTTTCTGTCTCTCTTTCTGGAAAGAAAATCAACCAGGTCTAAAATTACCCAAGACACGCACGCTGTATGCCACAGTGCTCCCTCAGATGACTCTGTCAAGGCGCTCAGGGCTTAAGGGACCAAAGCAAGGTTTCTTTTCTCATTCTCCTTCATTCGCGGACGCCGGCTCCAACTCCAGAGCAAAGTAGGTCTTTCATTGGAGCTTTCATTGCGTCAGTGTTGAACCAACTGCACAGTTCGCCAGCTCCCAGGCGTGGTGTTTCTACGTGTTGATGACCGTTGGCTTAAAATGAGCTCGTCCGTCTAACAACAAGTCTTGTTTTTAGTCCTACAGAATGTCCACAACATCCTTCTTACTTGGCGAGCGAGGTGGGAACTGGTGTCACCGCCGATCATTCAACGATGAAACAGGTAGTATCGAGTGATATGGTGTCTGTAGCAGGACATTCCTGACCTGACCAGGAAGCAAAACAAGTGAAGTATATATAATGTAACAGTATCAAAAGGTAATTGTTATAGTGAAAAATATCAGGTCATCCCATAAGTTCTGTCCGATTTTACCTTTTTTAAAATTGAATGAAATTTAATAGTATTTTAGAATGTCTAATGGAATTAAGAATTATTTTTATACATTTGTGTATATTTAAACTAATTCAATATTATTTTACAGAATAATAGAATTAAAATTTCTATGATTAAAACCTTTTCTAACCTGGAAGTATCCAAAGAGCATTTGAGGCACATAATGCTTTATGAGTACAAAAAAGGAAACTCAAGAATACTTGAATGAAAGAACTTGCAGAAGATTGTTTGCCAAATCAGCCTTGAAGATGAAGATCGAATAGGATGTCCAGTTGAGTTTGAAGATAAGCTCCTTGAAGCATTAATTGAAGACAATCCTGCATTATCAGTTGAAGAATTAGCAATAAAGTTTAGTTCAAACAATACTACTGTTCATCGTCATCTTCAACAACTTGGAAAGGTTCCGAAAGCAACCGCAAATCCCGAGTTGACATCTGCTCTTCTCTCCATTCTCGCGAACTACTTTCACCCTTTTTGGATAGACTTGTGACTGGTGAAGAAAAATGGATTTTCTATCGAAATGTTAAACGTCGTAAACAGTGGCTTGGTAAAAAGGAAAAAGGTTAGCCACAAAACGAGAAGGGAACTTCGTGGGAAAAAGATTCTTCTCTCTATCTGGTGGGATTGCAAAGGAGTAATTCACTTTGAATTGTTACCACCTAATGCAACAATCAATGCTGAAGTCTGCTGTCAGCAATTAGAGCCTTTGAACCAAGCTTTGAAGTAAAAAAAAGACCCACTTTAGTGATGTTTCATCAGGTCAATGCGCGACCCCACACTGCAACGATCACATCACAGAAGATCGAAGAGCTTGGCTGAGCGAGCAGGCCAGCATTCCCCGTTTTCAGAAGGTCAGCCATCTAGAGCTGAGTTGAATGGAGCAACCTGACCCCTAAACCACTTTAACGCACGCCTTCACATATACATACTGCACATTTACACCACATAAATATTAGTTACTATTTAGCAGCAGTGTTTATTCACGATAACAATGGCTTTTGCATCCGTTATTATACGACTACTCTGTTTATACCAGATAAGAACGACTATTTGTATTAGTTACTATATAGCTAAGGTGTTTACATAACATAGCCATTGGCTATTAGTATTGCTATAGCTGCAGTAAGGTGGCGAGCTGGCAGAAACGTTAGCACGCCGGGCGAAATGCGTAGCCGTATTTCGTCTGCCGCTACGTTCTGAGTTCAAATTCCGCCGAGGTCGACTTTGCCTTTTATCCTTTAGGGTCGATTAAATAAGTAGCAGTTACGCATTGGGGTCCATATAATCGACCTAATCTGTTTGTCTGTCCTTGTTTGTCCTCTCTGTGTTTAACTCCTTGTGGGTAGTAAAGAAATATGTATTTCGTCTGCCGCTACGTTCTGAGTTCAAACTCCGCCGAGATCGACTTTACCTTTAATCCTTTCGGGGTCGATAAATAAAGTATCAGTTACGCACTGGGGTCGATGTAATCGACTTAATACATTTGTCTGTCCTTGTTTGTCCTCTCTGTGTTTAGCCCCTTGTGGGTAGTAATGAAATAGAAATAGGTATTTCGTCCTCCTCTACGTTCTCTGTTCAAGTTCCGCCGAAGTCGACTTTGCCTTTCATCCTTTCGGGGTCGATTAAATAAGTACCAGTGACGCACTAGGGTTGATATAATCGACTTAATCCCTATGTCCTTGTTTGTCCCCTCTGTATTTAGCCCCTTGTGGGCAATAAAGACATATATTTAACGAAGAGGAAAGGGCATCTGGCCACCGACTCGGGCTGCTATAGGTTAGCATCAGTACTGTGGCATGTGTTTTTCTGAGAACCCAAAAATAAAATCGCAAGGTTTCGTGTCATCATAATCATCATCATCATCGTCGTCACCATCTTTACGCTGAAATTAATGCCGTTAAGCAGTCTTTTCTTTGTATTTGGATTAGCATTGAATGCTTCATCTGCAAGTAAAGATGCTGACGACAAAAATGTATTTGTGGAGACCATCAATCTTATCCAGATTATGCAACACAGATCGATAAAAGAGCCTTTATAACCTCTCTCGACTTGCCAGAAATAGCAACTCCGCTTTCTTTAAATCAAAACCTTCCGACCTAAAAAAAAAATGTAAGGCGATATAATCATGGTTGGAGCGCCTTCTTCGATCAGAGTTCTTTGAAAGGAAGTATTTAGGTTGGTACTATTTAACAGTGGTGTGTGGACGGGGACAATCTTGGGTTAGAAAACAGTAGCAACAACACCAACAACAACACCATGACACGGAAATCGTGGATGTGAGGTGTAAAGGAGGAGTAACAGGTTGACTCGCATCTCTAGATTGGTTTCTAGATAGAAAAATAACGAAAACAAAGAGTTCAAGTGAGTGTTGCTCCAACAGACGAGCTTGTTAGGGAATAACTGACTGTCATTCATTATAAAATGGTTTTGGAAGCAGAAAGCAACAAAAAAAAAAATAAAGAGAAAAATTGATTATTCCCTTTGGCATCGAGCCATTTATTTATTGGGGAGTCGCAGAGTTGATTAACAATGACTCGCCAACACATGCCTTGGACTTATTTTATCGATCAGCGAAATAATAAAAGCTGAATCGACATCACTAGGATTTAAACAGTAAAAATATCGAAGCAAATATTCCAAATTACTCTGTGAGACATACTGAACTATGTTGCTGTTGTTGTTGTTATTGTCGTTGTTATTGTCGTTGTTGTTGTTGTTGTTGGTGGTGGTGGTGGTGTTTAGTCCTTGGTCGGCCATGTTTGTGTAAATCAAACACGTTTCAACCATGACTAAAAATTCCGCCTTTTATTTGTTTCAGACAACAAATATAGAATACTCAATAATCACATGTAGTCGTAGATATTAACTGTAGTATGAGATTTAAGAAACACTTGGTTTCTATTTCTAGCAAGCTCAGCAACCACACATAGCTCCCCTAGTTCGATAGATTAGACTTTTATCCACCAAAGGGCTCAATGTTTTAACCTATTTCTTTACTACCCACAAGGGGCTAAACACAGAGAGGGCAAACAAGGACAGACAAACGGATTAAGTCGATTATATCGATCCCAGTGCATAACTGGTACTTATTTAATCGACCCCGAAAAGATGAAAGGCAAAGTCGACCTCGGCGGAATTTGAACTCAGAACGTAACGG
This sequence comes from Octopus sinensis, assembly GCF_006345805.1. NCBI lineage: Eukaryota > Metazoa > Mollusca > Cephalopoda > Octopoda > Octopodidae > Octopus > Octopus sinensis. The sequence continues at coordinate 9,576,898 of NC_043001.1, read as the reverse complement.
CAGACGAAATACCTATTTCTTTATTATCCACAAGGGGCTAAACACAGAGGCGACAAACAAGGACAGACATAGGTATTAAGTCGATTACATCGACCCCAGTGCGTAACTGGTACTTAATTTATCGACCCCGAAAGGATGAAAGGCAAAGTCGACCTCGGCGGAATTTGAACTCACAACGTAACGGCAGACGAAATACCGCTAGGCATTTCGCCCGACGTGCTAACGATTCTGTCGGCTCACCCTTTATGGGCTCAATGTTTTAACTATTAACGGAGCTTTGCTGCCATCGTGTTCTTGGATGTAATAAAAGTATTAGGTTATCTACAAAAGATCGAGAGTTCAAATTCCATTCGGACGTTCTGATGTATTCTGGACGGAACTGTTATTCTACAGTGTTTTTTTCTAACCTTACTTTCTTTTTACTGGTCCCCAGTCGGTTGGGACGACGGAGGTTCCAGTTGATCAGATCAGCAGAACTGCCACCTCGTGAAATTAACGTGCAAGTGGTTGAGCACTCTACAGACACGCGTACACCTAATGTAGTTCTCGGGGAGATTCAGAGTAACACAGAAGGAGATAAGGCTAACTCTGTTGTAATATATATATATTATATATATATATATATATATATATATATATATATATATATATATATATATATATATATATATGTACTTTATTAATAAAGCTGCAAAAACATCACAAAACCTGTTATTCTGAGTTTCATGTTCCCGTTCGTCGGACGACAAAAACTGTCCGACGAACGGGAACGTGAAACTCTGGGTAATAGATTTTGGGATAATTTTTACAGTTTTATTAATGAAGCATAATACTCTACCTCCGGTATTCGAGTACTATTTTTTTCCACCTTGTTTCACATTTATGTGCTTACTCTGGTATATATATATATATATATATATATATATATATATATATATATATATATATATATATATATATATATATATATGTATACATTCATACATACATACATATATATATTCCTGTTTTGCCTTCGAAACACGCTGGAGTCGAACTAGTGACAGCTGATGATAGGGGATTTTTCCTTGTGTAGTATGTCCTGTACTCTGTTTTTCTGTTGTAAAAAAATGGTTTTTCCGTTTTCGTTTCTCGTTGAGTTCTACGTCTAGTTGCGGTGTCCTGTACTCACGTATATATATTTATATATGCATGTATATATACATGTAGATGTAGGTACGTACATATATGTTGTATGTATGCATATATTTTATTTATTACACTATTGTCTGACAGCGCCCTCGCGTCAGGTTCGATTCGCTTCGTACGCTTCGTTCCGTTTCTTATTCTCCCAGTACTGTTTTATATATAATTATGACGCGAAATTCTCTTTGCTTTACCTTCCCTACTCTCTCTGTCTCTCTCACTCTTCCTCATCTCTCTCTCAGCCGCTTGTCTTCCTCTATCTCTCTCTCTCTCACTCCTCCTCATCTACTTCCTTTTACACGCGGTTTTCAAACTGTAAAGACACAGATGTAGGTACGTACATATATGTTGTATGTATGCATATATTTTATTTATTAGACTATATATATATAATATATATATATATATATATATATATATATATATATATATACATAGATGCACACATACATTTGGCTTCAAAAGAGAAGAAAGTGAAAGAGAAGGAAAGAGAGAGAGAGAGAAAGTGATAGAGACATAGATTTACACGCATATAATACATATATACATACGCACACTCATCCGTTAAAAAACGCAGTCAGAAAAAAAGGGCTTACTTTGACTCCCAGGAGAATATTTGCCACAGATGGACTATTCTGTGTATTGACAATTTGCAGCTCATATATTGCCCAGAAGAATCGAAAAGTAAAAGAAAAATGTCGAAACCCATCAGGATGTAGAAGCACTAGGAACATTTTGGTGAAATAAAAATCTTTAGTTCATTCTGGAAACCTAAAAATGGCGTTGGTGGATGGGATAGTGTTCAACCAGCGGATAGGGAAAGGCCTGGGACGATCAGCAGTCATAAGTGTTGGTCAAGGATTTAGTTCCGAGAATCTGGTATTGACAACAAATTTTGACGATGCCATTCTCATCTTTGATATCCGAAAATCTGACTCAAGAGAGAAAGGACTGAAAAATGAACATCCAAATCGGTTTCAGATTGCTAAGGACACAAACATTAAAAATTCGCTTGATATGTGTTGGATATCTTGGTTTTGGGTGTTGTACATTATTACAAATTCCACAAACACCACGATACATATATTATTAAATTCTTTCGATATTCAAACGATTCCAGGTGCTCCAAAGATGAGACGATGTAGCAGCGTTAGCGATATTCCACGCATTCACTGTAAGAAGATTCTTGGGAGTAAAGCAAAGACTAAATGTTTGCAACGGTTAATGAAAAGCGAGAGATGTCATCTCGCCACCGATGAAACTAACAGAGGAAAGTGACCTAATACAGAAGAGGGCGGCGGATGCATTGGCGGAGCTCTTATGCTTAATCCTCTATTCCTAAGGACATCCACTTAGCAAGTAATCTTGACCTGAGATGACATCTATTTAGCAAGCTCCTAGCAGAAAGTGGCACTTTGGCTCCTACAATCCGTGTCCTTTGGTCAATGTGTGAAATTTCACGTTAATAGGTTGCTGTCCACTTATCATTCATCTCTGTTCTCTGATGGATATTTTTGTTTTTTTTTCTTTTTACTGATTTCAATCGAAGCCATGTTGGAACACGACTGGAAAGGTTTTTGGCTGATTTTATCGCTGCTAGTGTTTTTGTCTGGTGCTGGTTTTATTGGTTTTCTCAGATAGAAATATACAAATTAGGTTTGGGGGGGAGGAGAGGAGAAATAACTTGGTTATGAACACCACAAGGCACTCTTTCCACATTTCACCTCAAGCTGATATAAACATACACACACACATGCACACACATACACAAACACGCACACACACGAATGCACACACATGCACACAGATATAGACACAGACACACACACGCACACACACATGCACACAGACAAGACACACAGACGCACATGCACACAGACACACACACATGCACACAAACACAGACACAGAAACACGCACACACGCATGCACACAGACAGATATACACACAGACACACATACGCACGCACACGCATTCCTGCAGGCACACACATATGCACACAGACACAGACACACATGCACACAGACACATACACACGCGCACACACACACACAGCTAGATGTTTTATCTTTCATTCTGTATTCGTTTCAGTGATTTGACTGCGGCCATGCTGGAGCACCATTTTGAAGGGATTTTAGTCGAACAAATCGACCCCAGGACTTATTCTTTAAAGCCTAGTAATTATTGTAGTGGTCTTTTTTGCCGAACCGCTAAGTTAATGGGACACCCACACCAGTTGTCAACGGGTGCCCTCAACGTAGTTCTCAGAGAGATTCAGCATGGCACAATGTGACAGGGTTGGCTCCTTTGTAATTACAGGTACAACTCATCCTTGCCAGCTGAGTGGACCGGAACCGTGAAGTAAAGTGTCTTGCTCAAGGACATAACGCGCCGGTGGGGGATCGAACCCACGATCTCGAGTCGAATGTCCTAACCACTAAGCCACGCGCCTTGATTTTGCTGAAGCAGGAATCAAAGAACCACGTCGAAAATATAACTGAGACAATGTAACTCAGGGACGCGATATGCACTGAAACAATAGTTAAGTTAATGTTAATATATTTAATGTTGGAGTTGTTTCAAATAATTGTCGGAATAATTAAAAGATCATTATTAATTAAATAATGTCCTCACCGCTTAATTATTTCTAGTTTCCTTTTTAAAGCTATCCGAATTATTTATCTTGTGGCGTAAGATGACGAGCTGGCAGAATCGTTAGCACGCCGGGCAAGATGCTTAGCGGCATTTCGTCCATCTTTACGTTCTGAGTTCAAATTCCGCCGAGGTCGACTTTGTCTTTCATCCTTTCGGGGTCGATAAATTAAGTACCAGTGAAACAGTGGAGTGGATGTACTCGACTAGTCCCGACCCACCAAAATTTCAGGCCTTGTGCATATAGAAGAAAGGACTATTATTACGTTCTGAGCTTAACTGTTGTTTATTTATGCAGATGGCGTGTCTAGATTATTTGTTCTTCAAATGAGATTTAGTCATTTGTGGTGAATATATAGTAATAAAAAGAAGTTTGTGTCGAGTAACTGAAACTTCAACATGGTTTCCATATTGAGTTGAAGCCGTATTATTTACTTACTTATGCCACTGGGAGAAGTATGAACTTCACACCTCGTATTTTTTCTGTCCTTAAACATAGGACATTTGTGCATAGAGAATTATACATACCAGAACGAAGATATTTAAACTAGACATTATTTAAACGAGACAAAATTTTATGACAGGAAGCAATACAGTCAATTTAATTTGTTTTTGAGAAAAGCAGCTATTTTAATATTACTTACATTCTTGAGAGAACTTGTAGAGGAGACTTATGTATTTGGTGAATTCAATTTGATTCAGTCTTAAGAAATCAACCAATCAGGTTCGATATATGATTATTTCGAAAGTCTTGCGAGTTCTATACGATTAATAATGTGAGAAAGTCTTCTTTACAAACTTGCCAGACAGTGTCTCTTTACAGTTTCATAAACTTACAACTTTATCTTAGCTTTTGTGATGCGTTTCCACAAATTTAAAGCCATTTTCGTTTTTGCACATTTAACCAGTTTGTTCATTTCGTGTTTTAGATGATTAAATTATCAAGTTATCAGCTTCCAAACAGAAAGAATCGACAGTATGCATCCAGTTACAAAGAAACAATGACTGACTAGACGAATAGTGTGGCTTCTCGAAAATTTTAACCGAGATGTGAACAGTTAAATTCCCAGCGGTAGAGAACGTCTGTGGCTAAGACACAACTCTCAGTAGATTGGTCTGTTTAGCTGTATGAAACACCAGGAAACGGATTCCAGTGTAAAATTGGCGAAACGTCCCTTCTTTTTTTTTGCATTGGTTTCGGTCTTTATTTGATGTTATTGTTATAATTTTATCGTCATCTCCCCAAAATGAAGTTAAGACTGGATGAATATTATCTTGCGGCGTAAGATGGTGAGCCAACAGAACCGTTAGCACGCCGGGCAAAATGCTTAGCGGCATTTTGTCTGTCTTTACGTTCTGAGTTCAAATTCCGCCGAGGTCGACTTTGTCTTTCATCCTTTCGGGGTCGATAAATGAAGTACCAGTGAAACACTGGAGTGAATGTACTCGACTAGTCCCCACTCACCAAAAATTTCAGGCCTTGTGCATATAGCAGAAGAGGACTATTATTCTCAAACGAGGCAAAGGCGGTGAGCTGGCAGAATCGTTAGCACGCCGGACGAAATGCTTAGCGGTATTTCGTCTGCCGCTACGTTCTGAGTTCAAATTCCGCCGAGGTCGACTTTGCCTTTCATCCTTTCGGGGTCGATTAAATAAGTACCAGTTACGCACTGGGGTCGATGTAATCGACTTAATCCGTTTGTCTGTCCTTGTTTGTCCTCTCTGTGTTTGGCCCCTTGTGGGTAGTAAAGAAATAGGTATTTCGTCTGTCTTTACGTTCTGAGTTCAAATTCTGCTGAGATCAGCATTGCCTTTCATCCTTTGATTAAATAAGTGCCAGTTGATTACTGCGGTCGATATAATCGACTGGCCCCTACCCTGATATTTCAGGCCTTGTATCTTCAGTAGGAAGAATTATTTATCTTGGGCTGTTTTTATAAGCCAAGACATTTGTTGGATCGTTTCATCCTGCTTTAAATAATTGCTATGAGGTAATATACAGGTTGCCATTTAAACTGCCATTTCATCGATTATGACGATGAGGGCATCAGTTGATCCGATCAATGGAACAACCTGCTCGAGAAATTAACGTGCAAGTGGCTGAGTACTCCACAGACACGCGTACCCGTGACGTAGTCCACGGGGAGATTCAGTGTGACAAAGAATGTGATAAAGCTGCCCCTTTGAAATACAGGTGTTACTCAGTTTTGCAAGCTCAGTGGACTGAAGCAAGGTGTCTTGCTCAAGGACACACCGCGCTCCTGGGAATCGAACTCACAACCTCACGATCATGAGCAAAGTACGCTAACCACATTACGATCAACTATATATTTCTTTATTGCCCACAAGGGGCTAAACATAGAGGGGACAAACAATGACAGACAAAGGGACTAAGTCAATTACATCGATGCCAGTGCGTAACTGATACTTTATTTATCGATCCCGAAAGGATGAAAGGCAAAGTCGACCTCGGCGGAATTTGAACTCAGAACGTAACGGCAAACACAATACTGCTAAGCATTTCGCCCGGCGGGCTAACGTTCCTGCCAGCTCGCCGCCTTATTACGATCAACTATAAAGCCAAACTTTGAGCGATGAACATCGTTGATCAGAAAACGTAAAGTATTACTGGTATTTAAATCACGAATATATTGAAGGCGAAAAGTCAAGGTGACTCTGATGCGAACTGATATTATGATGAAGAAATGCTAAACTATGTCGAGTCCAAATGACTATGTTCAGAGTCTTATCGTTTGGGCCATCACATCGCATTTGACGTCCGTTTTATTATTAACTAGCAGTATCGCCCGGCGTTGCTCAGGTTTGTAAGGGAAATAACTATAAAGCATTTTTAGAGAGTTATAGCCAAAAAATAGCCAAAAAATGGAAAAAAATGATGGTAAATTCTTTTTTGAGAGTTAAAGAAGGTGGAGTTGCGTCCCCTAGACAGTTTGCGGTTTGTGTTTCTGATTCTCGACCCCATGTCGAATTTATCGATTTTTTTCAGAACTGGGGGAACTTTTCAAAATTTTCGCTGCGTTAGTTTTGAATTATGACATTGGGCTATGTGTGTGTCAAGTTTCATCAGAATCGGTTGAAAGCCGTGGTCAGGGTGAGGGTACAAGCACACAGACACACAGAAATACGCACAGACAAACTGCCGTTTATATAGAGAGAGATAAATGCTTCATTCATTTGATGGGTTTTAGCCCTCCTTCAACGGCTCTGGGGTTGGCCCCTAGAACATATTACACTCAATCTTTTGCGGAAGAAGAAAAACATAAGAAGCAAATATAATGAAATCTGTTTAACAGATAAAAGTTTAATCGTTTGGTGTCGTTTTGAATAGAAGGAATGATACCTGTAATACAATGGATCATGAGAACGAACATGAAATCCTTTCACGATATAGTCACGTGTCTAAGTTTGTCTAACCAACCTGGAACTCTGTCTAACCAAGCTTCACCCCATATTCAAGCTATACGACCTGTTGGCGAAGTTAAATTCAGCCGAGTGGATGAAATATTCAGGGGTTAAACTGTTTTCTGTCGTAAGTTACTCATATGTAGCAAAACCCATTTCCAGCTTAAGAGACGAGGTTATTTGAAAAGAAAATGCTATGAGCTAAGAAACAAGGCAATACGAATATAGATCTGATGTTTCTTCAGCCAGGACACATCCTGTCGAAAGAATGACATGTCATAGCTGTCGAAGTTGCAATGGTCATGACTATAATTTGGTGAACCCGACCGAAGCATTGTGCATGTAACTTATTGAAGTTTGTGTCGGAAATATAAAGAATTGTTGGTAAGGATAACAGCAATAAACAATATTGCCAATTCTTTTTTTTCTTTCTGTTATTTACTACAGTACTTGTATGAAGTCTAAAACGGAAAAAAGAAAGGAAAAAATAACGAACGAGTTGAGCTCTTTTCAGATATGGATTAACATTTGTGAGGATAAAGGGCTCGTATATTGACAGATAATATCGAAAATGTTAACTGAAAGGGGTTTCTAGTATGCATTGTTACACTGAGCCGAACTTTCCGATAGGAAGTCTCATTTAATAGATACAAAAATCAAAAAAGAAATAACCTCGACACAGGAAGTCAGCAGAAAAACGCTTTTATTAGGCAGCGTTTTGTCTTTAATTGTTGGCATCACCTGCCAACTTTTGACGAAGGCTGGCGATCGGTTGCCAAATTGAAAAATCGAAGTAAAAATTGAGAACTGTCTACCAAAATAAATAAATAAACGAATAAATAGTTAAATGATGAGTTAAGGAAATTAAATAAAAACAAAACAATCTTATTGTTTCTTTATCATTTTTATTTTTGGTTCCTGTGTAATTTATTTTGCAAACAAAAGCAATGAAAAAATATATAAGTAAAAAAAAAAAACCCAGAAAAACATACGAAGAGGAAAATACATATAATAACATAATTTCAGCTGAAACGCATTTCATGCTTACCAATATTCTTCTTAATTACTCGCTTCAGTCTTGCTCTTTATCGATTAACTGATTCCTGGAAGAGAAACATGGAGAAAACTGCTGCAGTGGTCGTTCACATTCACTCTTGCAACGATTAATAACTGAGTTCCCTACTTTGGCTGTTTGTCAGTTCACCGTTATTAACCCAAGCACAGAATGTACGTGATTTAGAAAACTGTTTAAATAGTGAAGTTAACTAAAATATTTTGTAATGCTAATCTGTCTTCGCTTCTGATTTTGTGGAAAAAACATTAATATTACATTTTGGCTTCCGTTTCTCAAATCCACAGCCATTTCTTATATTCGTGCTTATGTCAGAGAAAGAAACATCGATTTTCTCCTTCGTGGATGTGAGGTCAATAGTAAAGAGGTTCGGATATGATTGTTAAAAGATTAGATCCCAGTATATTACTGGTGCCTATTGTGTCGGTCTCTAATTTTAGCACAAGGCCAGCAATTTCGGGGGAGGAGGTAAGTCGATTACATCGACCCCAGTATTCAACTGGTACTTATTTTATCGACCCCGAAGGGATGAAAGATATAGTTGGCCTCAGCGGAATTTGAACTCAGAACGTAAAGACGGACGAAATGCCGCTAAGCATTTTCCCCAGCGTGCTAACGGTTCTGCCAGTTCGCCGACTCACTGGTACCTATTATGTCAATACCAGAACGATGAAAGCAAACTTTATTTTTGAACAATTAAAATAAACCATTGTAACAATTTGAGACCTTAAAAACAAGAATTAATTTTTCTCAGTCATACACAAAGCACAGCAGTCGATACCAATGTCTTCCCCATCGCACAATAACCAACCAAAATATTGTTGCCTTGAATAAGAAGGATTATTAGAACAGGTAAGCAACAGAATCGGTAAAGTGATTGATACATAACATAGTTACATCCTTTTATATTCTGTTTTTAAGAATCCAGCTTTTGACCAAATTTCCTTTGAAGAGAAGTCGGTTTAATCAATTGATTAGCGGTCAAATACCTGTCATGAAACTATGTTCTCGGCAAAGTGGACTCACCAAAAACAGGGATTTGGGAATAACTTTTACCATATTACCATGGGTGCGTTTTTTCCTTGGCTTTTTGTTCTTTGGTTTCTTTGATGTAGCGTCAACGAATGTCTGCGGGTGAATGACCACCCTGACAAATTTCCCCTTAAATACTCGCCAGTAGGCTCCAGCAGCCAGCACTAGCGCCAGCCAACTGATACGTGACACAATCTTAGCTTCAATTGACCAATGGAGTGGAAAGGCGCGTAGTTTTGCTCTGCGCCGTCTCTAGATCTACCTTCCAACAGAGTCATGTTAGTTTCAGCTCCAGCAGCCAGGCGAAATGCTGCTAAGCATTTCGTCCGTGTTTACGTTCTGAGTTCGAATACCGCCCAGATCTACTTTACCTTTTGTCCTTTCGGGGTCGATTAAATAAGTACCAGTTGCATACTGGGTTTGATGCAATCGATTTCCCTCCTCCCCTGACATTGTTGGCTTTGTTCCAAAAGTTGAAATCAGTGTTTATTTGTAAAGTAAGTGCGGAAATTTCTTTCATGTCCATTCTTCATCGTATTCTCTTTTTCAAAGAAAATGGCGGCAGCAGTGAAAATGGAGGATGTAGCGCTTAAGTTACTGATGAAGTACAAAGAACTGACTTAAGTGACACACAGACGCGCACAAACTTATACAGACATACACATATATGCATATATATGTACATACATCATGTATCATATATATATATATTATTTATATTATATAGTAATATAAATAATATATAAATATATGCATATATACATACATATATGTACATACCTACATATATATGTATATATACATGCATATATGGGTACAGGACATCAAAACAATGTCAACAAAATGAGAAACGAGAGCATAAGAAACAAAATCATAGAAAACGAACTTTTTTTTCGAACAACGAAGGAAAGAAAGAGAGAAACGCGACAGGAAACATTTAAGAACATTCCCTTCATCAGTTGTCCCTTGTTTTATCTACTCCGCGTTTTCGAAGGTAGGGACAAGGCGCGACTTCGTTGAAATAGTCCTTCCCGCAAAGCAAATTCAATAAAATTTGGAATTTTCGGCGGAGGGTTAAAGTGGTAACAAAAATAGGACAGTAAGAACAGAGCAGTAAAAACACACTGTGAGGGCTGATGAGCCAAGACGATGTGAAGTGGGAACGCTGGAAAAACGTGCTTTGAGAAGAGACTGGTAAGAGTACGTCTTGTCTTGAGGAAGGAACTGGAAGAAAGGAAGATGGATAGCTGTTGGTCACGCGTGAGCAACAAGAGAGTCAAGGATGAAGAGTATGAGAGAGAGAGAGAGAGGGGGAATAGTGAAGGGGAGACGAGAAGGAAAGGAAAAGGGTGGGAGAGAAAAACGGAAAGGAAGAAGAACAGGAGAGTGAGATACATAGAAATAATCGAGATGGATAGAGTGCGGAAATACGAAAATAAAGTTGGCTACGCAAACAACGAGAGAAACAAATGGAAAACAAAACAAGTAGCATAAAGAACGACCCTTCATCAGTTGTTGGCTGTCCTTCTATTCCTTATTTCGAGCATTGAAATATATATATATAAATGCACATCCACCCACGCATCCACACAAACACACACATATATGCATATACACACATGGGGGCGGGTGTACGACTGAGTTTATAAGCACCGGTAAAAACACTCGACACAGAAGGGTACATATGGGTATGTACGTTTTTGTGTGTGTGTGTACTATGTATGTCTCAGGTTACTCTCAAGCGTGACTGGTAATGTCTATCCCAACACAACCTATTGCATGGTCGGACCGTCGGCGGCTAAATTGGCGATCCTACCAACCGTGGGTGGTAAAGAGGTTGTGCTGGCCACCCCTCCAGGACGAAAAACAACAGCGAATGAAGTCAATTGAGTTGACTTCCACCCAACAACTGGGAATAGCAGAATCCTAGACTTTGTTTCGATATCTCTCTAAAAGAAAGAATCTCTGGCGCAACATCTGCGACTTCGGTTGCATCCAATGATGTAGACCAGTTCTTCTTTTTAAGTAAAATTTATGCGTTTTTAGAGAGAAAGTTTGGTGCTGTGTAAGGCCTTTGTTCACTTTAAAAAGCTTCAGGTCTTGACATCCCTTGATGTTAAACATCCCTATTATCATCTCTGTTAGGGATTGCATGCTACGACTGGTCCTAGCCGTCAAAGGTAAAATATTCTATAAAGATATTCCATGATGGCATGAAGACATGTGTCAGTGTGAGTGGTAAGCTCTCTGAACACCTACTGCAAGAGACGTCCATCGTTGCCACATCTGTGGAGTGTCCCCAGAAGGAATGGAAAGTCTCATCCAAGTGCTTTAGAAGAATACTCAAGTGATGGCATTCGTCGAAATCGAGTGGCATCAATCACTTGTATGTATATATGTATGTATATTGGAAGGGTCTTCCTATGATGCTGACATGCAGTGTCTGTGCAAGACCCTGCCTCAGTAAAGATGGACTCAAGTGTCATCTTCGTAGTCATAAAGCGTGATAGATGAGTGACAACCTGGCCACTGGTGGTGGTGCGACACACCATACTAATCATATCTGTCGGGCATGTGGAAGAGAGTGCAATTCGGCAGGAGGACTTAAACGACATGCAAAGGTACATGAAGCCCAGTTACCACTACAACCGGCTATTACCGGTAAAGGTATTTGTTGCCAATTCTGTACAAGACATTGTAGATCTGTAGCTGGATTAAAAAGTCACATTCAATCACAGCACCAGTAACAGTTAAGCTTCGTGCAATGGCCATACTCGATAACGAGGGGGCAGCCATCATGTATGTATGTATGTATATGTGCTTGTTGCATATACAGCGCGTGTTGTGTTATATAATTAAATAACTGAATAAATAAATAAATAAATAAATACGTGTATGTGAGTGTGTTTGTGGTCAGAAAAACTGCTTTATACTGATATCTTACACACCAGGGAATATTTTGATAGAATTAACATTATTTGTCAGAAATTTAATAGAACGTAATCCAAAAATCCAGTCAGCAGTGACAGATCAATACTAATAATATAATATCGATTTCTAAAATAGAAAAATACGCCATAAATTGAGTCTACCTACCCGGGTGGGGGGTAGGGGTTTATAATCGATGAAATCAACAGCAGCAGTTGGCTGGTACTTGTATCTGATGCTCGTTTAATATTTCTGATTCATTCACCACAGATCTGGGATAACGCGATACGCTGAATGGAACCGTGTTACGTTCAGCACAAATTGTTCTGTGATAATACAGGTCGACTATGAGACAAAGATTCTGCTTGGTTCGCAAAACCACACACCAGCGACCATTCTTAATGCCATGCACAGGACAACTGGGAGTCTAGGAGCGAAACCTATTGTCTCCCTGTCTTCATTTAACCCTTTTTTGTCTTAAACCAAACATCCGTGATAAACGAAGAGAGACGAACTTAATTGAATCCGGCCGTCTTCACGTACACAGCTTTTGTACTCAGAGAATATATGACAATGTTCTAAGGCGGCGAGCTGGCAGAACCGTTAGCACGTTGGGCAAACATCTTTAATAGCATTTCATCTGTCTATGTTCTGAGTTCGAATTCCATCGGGATCAACATTACCTTTTATCATCTCGGAGTCGATAAAATAAGTACCAGTTGAACACTGGCGGTCGATGTAACCAACTTAACCCCTCTCCACAAACATCAGGACCTGCGCCTATAGTAGAAAGGATTATTATTATTATTATTGAAAGCAGCGAGCTGGCAGAATCGTTAGAACGCTGGATGAAATGCTTAGCGGCATTTCGCCCATCGCTACGTTTTGAGTTCAAATTCCGCCAGGGTTGACTTTGCCTTTCATCCTTTCGGGGTCGATAAATTAAGTACCAGTGAAAGATAATTTTAGGCCTTTTGCCTTTAATAGAAAGTTCTATTATAATTATAATTATTATTATTATTATTATTATTATTATTATTATTATTATTATTATTATTATTATTATTATTATTATTATTATTATTATTATTATTATTATTATTATTATTATTATTATTATTATTATTATGGAATGCACTGCTCTCTCACTCAATAATGATAATAATAATAATAATAATAATAATAATAATAATAATAATAATAATAATAATAATAATAATGATAATAATAATAATAATAATAATAATAATAATAATAATAATAATAATAATAATAATAATAACATCGTAAAATACTTTAAGAATGGGAAACCAGGTTCGAAATTTCCCCAAGACACCTGATGAACAAGATGAGGACAAATATCCGCCAAATGTAAATAATGTAAATAATGTAAATAATTCCTCATCTATTAAATATAGAACAATAAAAGTAATAATAGTAATAATAATAATAATAATAATAATAATAATAATAATAATATAATAATAATAATAATAATAATAATAATAATAATCTCTTCTGTTATAGCAGCGCTTCTTAATCTATGGGTCACGACTCGAAATGGGGTCACCGAGCGAAATGCTGGGGTCGCGAAAATTAAATTCAGCCATATGAATTTCAGTCGATGTATTATTTCCCAAAAGCACAAATCCTGAAACAACTTTTATTTTCATAAATAATATAAATACATCTTTTATATGTATATTGTTCAGCACCCGCCCCCCCCAAAAAAAACATGATTTATGTATTTGTTTCTATGTTTTATTTTATATTTAATATTTGGGGTTGCGAAAATTCTCGTGATGAAAAATGGGGTCATGAATGAAAAAAGGTTTAAGAAGCTCTGTGTTATATGTACAACACCCGAAATTTGGTGGAGAAGGGGAAGTCAATTACGTCGACTCCAGTACTCAACTGTCAATTATTTTATCGATCCCGAAAGAACGAAAGGGGAAGTCGACCTCGGTGGCATTTGAACTCAGAACGTGAAGTCGGAACAAATGCCGCTAAACATTTTGTCCGGTGAGAATAATAACAATTATCCGTTCTACTACGGGGGCAAGACCTGAACTTTTGGGAAATGTACTGGCGTCGATCTAATCGACTCCAGGACTTAACTGTTACTTTATTTTATCGTCCCCGAAAGAAAGATTGGCTAAGATGATATCGGCGGGATTTGAAGCTAGAACGGAAGAAATGTCGCTAAGCATTTAGTCCGATACGCTAACCATTCTTCCAGTTCATTTGATGGAGCTAATTGTTCGAAAACTGCTCCCCAACAACATCGCATTCTACACGAGGCTGCTTTCTTCTTCGAAAGGTCGCTTAGAAACACTTCTTGCAGAAAATGCTGTCACTGCATCAAGAAAGATGTCATTTCATGTTGAATATTACATTCATTCTACTTACTACTCTCACCATTTGCATTTATATTTCATATAATTCTATGTTAAGTTAATATAGGAAAT
>NC_043001.1:9547137-9557137 GCF_006345805.1 Octopus sinensis | reverse complement strand
TGATGATGATGATGATGATGATGATGATGATGATGGTTGTGGTGGTGGTGGTGGTGGTGGCGGTGGTTACATTGATAATGTCGGGAAGAATAAAGGACTAAAGTCGTATCGAAACAAAGATGTCACAGTCGCCGTCGCCTCCGTTGATGACAAATTTTGGTGTCAGTGATGACGACGACGATGACGAAGTTAATGGCGAAGATGATGATGAAAATGATGATGATGATGAAAATGATGATGATGAGGATGATGATGATGATGATGATGAGGATGATGATGATGAGGAGGAGGAGGAGGGTGTTGCTGGCGGTGATGATGATGATGATGTTGCTGATCGTGATGCCGATGACAGGAAGAATAAAGGATAGAGCGTCGGCGTTGGTCGTTGTTGATGATGGTTACGAAAATTATGATGATTACAGCAATCATGATCCGATGGCGATGATGATGATGATGATGATGATGATGATGATGAGGATGATGATGATGAGGATGATGATGATGAGGATGATGATGATGAGGATGATGATGATGAGGATGATGATGATGGTGGTGATGAGGATGATGAGGATGGAGGAATTATATTCGACATTTATCTAGTTGTCAGTAAAAATTTATCGGTATTAGATGAAACTACTCGTCGAAAGGGAGGGAGAGAGAAAGAAAGCGACAGAGAGAGAGAGAGAGAGAGAGAGAGAGAGAGAAAGAGGGCGAGAGTGTGGGAGAGAGATTGGGAGATATGAAGAGAGAGAGAGAGAAAGAGAGACAGACAGAGAGGCAGAGACAGAGAGTGAGGGGGGAGAAAGAGAAAGAGAGAATCAGAGAGAGAGAGAGAGAGAGGCAGAGACAGAGAGTGAGGAGGGAGAAAGAGAAAGAGAGAATCAGAGAGAGAGAGAGAGAAGGAGAGGGAATGAGAGAGAAAATCAGATAGAGAAGGAGAGAGAAAGAGAGAATCAGAGAAAGAGAGAATCGACAGGAGAGACAGAGAAAAAGAGAGAGCAAGAAAGAAGAAGAGAGAAAGAGAGTGAGAATCGGAGTGAAAGAGAAAATCAGAGAGAGAGTGAGAGTGAGAGAAAGATAAAACCAGGGAGAAAGAGACAGAGAGAAAGAAGAAGAGAGAAAGAGAGAGAGAGAGATAATCTGAGAAAGACAGAGAGAGTGAGAGAGAGAGAGAGAAAGAAAGATAAAGAGAGGGTTAGGGTTGGAATAAATTACAAAGCTGTGGGTTACCCCATAGTTAAGGCATCCATTTGATAATGGGGAGACACGGTGATTTGAAATCTAAATGCCCCGATCACTGACTGCACAACGACATTTGACAGGAGAGGAACACAGGCTGGGAAGACATCAATCACTTGGGATTTTGCTGATCTCCCAAAAGAAATTCCTCGGAAAACAAGGAAACAGAAATCCCATAAAGCTGTGCGGGTTACATTTTGATTGACACGGCATTAATCGATACATGATCCCAGGCTCTGATCTGTCAGCGTCGTTTTGCAGTCGCGGTCACCAAGACAATGAGGTTTCGAATCACTGGCTCTGCTCACTATTACTTAGGAACCGTAACCATAAAATAATTCACAGCGATGTAAAATATTCCCTCTACTCTTTCTCTTTCTCTCTCTCTCTCACCCTGGACGGGTATGTGTATTTTCTTTCATTCTTTGATTGCGGCAATGCTGGAGCACCGTCTTTAGTCGAACAAATCGACCCCAGGAATTATTCTTTGCAAACCTAGTACTTATTCTATCGGTTTCTTTTGCCGAACAGCTACGTTACGGGTCGTAAATACACCAACATCGGTTGTCAAGCGATGGTGGGAGGCAAACAGACAGACAGACGCACACACACACACACGTATATATATATAAATATAAAATATAAATTACAAAGTGGGACAAGAACGCAGAAACACACAAGGAGACGACACAAAAAACCGACGGGTCACTCGAAGCCTCTAATCTTCAGTCGGGAACCGGATCATCTTAGTAATTTCGGCTGTTTATACATACATATATACTATATTATATATATATATATATATATATTATATTATATATATATTATATATATATATATATATATACACACGACGGGCTTCTTCCAGTTTCCGTCTACCAAATCCACTCACAAGGCTTTTGTCGGCCTGAGGATAGCAGAAGATGGGCCATGCAGTGGGACCGAACCCGGAACCATGTGGTTGCTAAGCAAGATTCTTACCACAAAGTCACTCCTACGCCTATATTCTTTAAATTTTTTAAATTGCTTCAGCTTTAAGGCAGCGGTCATGCTGGGGCACCACGATATATGTTGTCGTATGTAACTCATTCATCGCAGGCATCAGACGTGGCTGTGTGGTAAGAAGTTGGTTTCCTAGCCCCACGGTTCCAGGATCAGTCCTACAGCGTGGTACGTTGGACATGTGTTTTCTACTACAACCTTGGGCCGACCAAAGTCTTGTGAGTGAATTTGGCAGACGGAAACTGAAAGAAGGGGTTGCTTAAAAGTTCCTGGCTTTTGGTAAAAGAAAATACAAGAGGATTAGTTAATTATGAATTTATTCCACATATTTCCCTCTCAGATTCACACAATTATATCAACGGTCATTCCGTTTTTTTAAGCCCTGTAAAAGAACTTGAACATTTCGGGCACTAACCAACCAGCTTTTCACAATATCTTTAAAGCCAGGAACCATATTCAGTGCTCTCTCGTATAGATATATGTATATGTATATATATACATACATATATATATATGTGTGTGTGTGTGTGTATACATATATATATATGGCTCAGTGGTTAGAGCGTCGAGCTTACGATCGTGAGGTTGTGAGCTCGAATCCCGGACGGGCTGGTGCGTGTGTGTGTGTTCTCGAGCAAGGCACTTTATTTCTCGTTGCTCCAGTTCACTCAGCTGTAGAAATGAGTTGCGACGTCACTGGTGCCAAGCTGTATCGAATTTGTCTTTCCCTTGGATAACACTGGTGGCGTGGAGAGGGGAGGCTGGTATGCATGGGCGCTGACTGTGACCTTCCATAAAAACAACCTTGCCCGGACTTGTGTCTAGGAGGGTAACTTTCTAGGTGCAATCCCATGGTCATTCATGACCGAAGGGGGTCTTTACCCTTATATATATATATATATATATATAATATATATAACAATTTAGGAGTGACCCTACACAGGTCATTCGTCCACCAGAAAGAGCAGCCATAACTCACACCGCCAAGTAGTAGTAATTCAGAAATTAGGTGAAAATTTAACAAACATTTACCCCAATTCATCTTTTAGACGTTGCAACGTTTCTGTGTCATTAATGATTAAATTAGCTTAATTAAATTAAATTAAGCCAATCTACCATAGGTTACACTTCATCAGTAAAAAACCTGGGAGAGACAAATATACACGAGGCGTCTGTATCGATGCCTACGGAATATAGTCTTAAATTTTTCAAGACTGACGTATTCGCGCCCAACTTATCAGCAGTAAATAAACTGCCGATTCAATCTCAGAATTATTCAGAAAATTATCAATTAGTCAATTGACTAATTGAAAAATATATATATATATAATATATATATATATATATATATATATATAATATACACATATATGTATAATAATATATATATATATATATGGTATATATATATATATATATATATATATCACTGGTCACCGTGACCGACCAGGCCATCAGATGTTACACATCGCTGGTCACAATGCGCTTCGCATTGTTTTAGCCTTCAAATGACGCCACCCTGCTGGCTAAGCGAGCGGGCCAACAGAAGAAAGAGTGAGAGAAAGTTGTGGCGAAAGAGTACAGCAGGGATCGCCACCACCCCCTGCTGGATCCTCGTGGAGCTTTTAGGTGTTTTCGCTCAATAAACACTCACAACGCCCGGTCTGGGAATCGAAACCGCGATCCTACGACCGCGAGTCCGCTGCCCTAACCACTAGACCATTGTGCCTCCACACACACACACACCACACACACACACACACACACACACATATATATATATATATATATTATATATATATATATGTATATATTTATATATCTATGTTTATACGAAGGACCACTGAAAATACCACTAAGCATTTTGCCCGGCGTGCTAACGATTCTGCCAATAATAATAATGATAATAATAATAATAATAATGATAATCATAATAATAATAATAATAATAATAATAATAATGATAATAATAATAATAATAATAATAATAATAGTAGTAGTAGTTGTAGTAATAATAACAGAATGCTATAACTTACTGGAGGTATTGTAATGTTTCAGTCATAAATAACTTTTAAGAAGACCTTGAAGCAACACAGGTGAGATATTAGACAAATTATCTAAGATGTCGCCGATAATTGTATTTTCCTCCGATACATATATGTAATGTTTACGTATATATATATATATTTATACATATGTGTGTATATACACGTGCGTGTGTGTATATATATATATATGTATGTGTGTTTGTATATATATATATATATATATGTATATATACAAACACACACACACACATAAATATATATATACACCCGTATGTATATATATATATATATCTCTAAATGTGTGTGTATGTGTGTATACACACATATATGTATACATATATACATATATGTATATATATATATATACACACACACACGCACGTGCACACGCATATGCCTTTGTGAGGTGTGTGAGTATATGGTGTGATTGTTTTGGTTTCTCACCACTGGACAACAGGAATAGTTTTGTTTGTTTCCGTAACATAGCGGTTCGGCAACAAGACCCGGACAGAATAAGTGTCCAGCTGGGAGTATGTTGACGCCCTCCGATATTTCTGCATTAAGAAACCTTTGTTACTTCTAACATCTCAAACGTAATTAACCAATGATTGAACCCGTCGGAAACCAGTTACAATCGAGCCCTTTATTGTAATATGTGAAGACACATGGCCTAATGGTTAGGGCCTTTCGCTCACGATCATCAGATCTTGACGTCAATTCCCAGGCGAAGCGGTGTTCTGTTCTTGAGAAATACTTTTCATTTCGCGTTGCTCCACTCCACTCAACGGTAAATGGTAAACGGGTTACCCTCTGACGGTATGACCTTCCGCCGAGGTCGACTATGCCTTTCATCCTTTCGGGGTCGATTAAATAAGTACCAGTTTCGCACTGGGGTCGATATAATCGACTTAATCCGTTTGTCAGTCCTTGTTTGTCCTCTCTGTGTTTAGCCCACTGTGGGTAGTAAAGAAATGGGTATGGCCTTCCGGTCAGGGTGGGATGTAGGTTTTCTTACCTAGCCAGTGGGGTGGCATTATTCAAGAGCTAAAACAATGTGAAGTGCATTGTGACCGGCGATGTACAACAACATTCGATTATCTGGTCGATGCCGTGATACACCGTGATAAAGTGATATTACAATATAAAAATGATCAAACAAAATTGAATAACAAAAGTCAAATTAATTAGGACAAAAGATAACAATTAAAACAATGTTTTTCATTGTTACATTTTAGTATTAATTGGTTTGGCCTGTTTAATTGTGTGTGTCCATGACGGTCACAGGATTTCGCACAGAAATACACCGGAACATTTGAGGTCGTCAACACTTCTCTTTAACAGTTCCAAATCGATGACTTAAAGTAAGATACGTCTAGGAAATGATTGCTTGTGGACCAACGCGTGGATAGTTATCAGGGTGTGGACCTCATGATCACTGGGTGGTGTATTGTGGTCTTGCGACGGACTGGCTTCTTGTTCCGGAGAAATGTGATCTCTATCATTTATGCGCCATGGAAACAGGGTAACCAGTTTTATGAGTCGGAAAATTCAACGAGGTAACCTTTTGTCTTTTATTGTCTATTTGTTTCAAAAGCGGCGAACTGGCAGAAACATTAGCACGTCGGGCGAAATGCGTAGCTGTATTTCGTCTGCCGTTACGTTTGAGTTCAAATTCCGCCGAGGCCTACTTTGCCTTTCATCCTTTCGGAGTCGATTAAATAAGTACTAGTTACGAACTGGAGTCGATATAATCGACTTAATCCGTCTGTCTGTCCTTGTTTGTCTCCTCTGTGCCTAGCCCCTTGTGGGTAGTAAAGAAATAGAAATAGTTATTTCGTCAGTCTTTACGTTCTGAGTTCAAATTCCGCCGAGGTCGACTTTGCTTTCATCCATTCAGGGTCGATAGATTAAGTATCAATGAAACACTGGTGCTGATGTAATCGACTGCCCCCTCCCTCAAAATTTCATGCCTTGTGCCTTTAGTAGAAAAGATTATTTGTTTCAGTCTTAGTCTACGGCCATACTGGGGCACCGCCTTGAATGCATCGAATCCAGTGCAATTTTGAAAGCCTGGTACTTATTCTAATTACTTTTTGCCGAACCGCTAAGTTACGGGATGTGAAGCGATGGAGGGGGACAGACACAGACGCAAATACACGCACACGCACACACACACACACACACACACACACACACACACACACACATATACGCATAAACTCGCATATATATACGACGGAATTCTTTCAGTTTCCGTCTACCAAATCCTCTCACTAGCCTTTGGTCGGCCCAAGGCTGTAATTGGAGACATATAACGAAGGAACCAAGCGGAACCCGGAACCACGTGGCTGGGAATCAAATTTCTTACCACACAGCCATGACAATAATGTCCAGAAGCTGATGATGATGATGATGATGATGATGATGATGATGATGATAATGACGACGATGATGATGATGATGTTCTTGGAAATGAATAAATCGATGTAATACCAGTTGGCGGGGTGGGTGGGGGTTGGAGGCGGGGGGGAGGGAAGAAGAGAAACGAACGAGTCCGTAGAATCTGGATGAAGGTGGTGTGAGACTAGACAAATTCTTCTTCTTGGGTTGTTTAAAGATGTGTAACGAAGCACCCATGTTTCCAGAGGTGAATTATCCCAAACCCCAAAGAATTCCTCTCTTAACACATGGCTATGACGCTCCCCCACTACTCCTGCTTGTGATCAGAGATGCACATATCGTCAGCCACTAAGGGACATGCTCAACTGGTTAAGGTCAAACAACTGACAAGCAAATCTGTGGTATTGAGCAGAATATTTACTGTAGCCCATCTTTTATACCAAGACAAAACATGTAGATGATAACAGCTTCAGTCAGTTGACAAGCCATGACAGCCACTGCCTGGTTATTATTATTATTATTATTATTATTATTATGGTGTAAATATTTTAAGGAAGTCCTCTATGCAATGCAACGAAACCAAAATAAGGTGATGCCAATAGATAAAACAGATACTATATCACTTTATATAGGTTGTTTAACGCTTCAATTATATTTCGCGAAAATTTCCATTTATGAAATATAGGATGCCAAAAAAGAAAAAAAAAGAAAAAAGGAAAATACAATTATCGGCAACATCTTAGATATTTTGTCTAATATCTCACCTGCATTGCTGAAAGGTTTTTAAAAAAGTTATTTATATTACTGACACATTGCAATGCCTCAAGTAAGTTATAGTAATCTTTTTATTATTATTATTATTATTAACCCCGCCTTCGCTAAGGCGGAGGTATTGTTTTCAGTTGTGTTTGTTTATTTGTTTCTTTGTTTGTTTGTTTGTCCGTGGAAAGATATCTCAAGAACTGCTGGTTGGATTCTGATGAAACATTCAGGGCTGTTTGGCGTCGTGACTGGCACGAAATGAGTGGGTTTTGTGATCGATCCCGTACTGGACAAGGATTCTGGATTATGTTTCCTATATTTTTTTTTACATGTGTATGTAAAATTTCATATAGTTTACATATACACCTACACACATACACACACACACTCACACGCAAAAATAGCTGTCTTTTACTAACACTTCAAACGCCGTATATCGGTTTTTGTCTCCTTCCTTCATTATTCATCTATCACCCTTTCCTTTCTCCTTCACTGTATTAGTATTTCATCTCCTCACCCTTCATCTCTCACTCAATATGTATATTTTATATATATATATATATATATTTGGATTATTCTTCCGTTTGAGAGCGGTCGGTTTCACCTTAGTATTCTCGTTTGTGAGAACAGTCAATTTTATTTCAAATATTCTCATTTTAAAAATCATCTCTCGTTAATTGTTGAGAAGATGTTGGTGTTGCCCTGGCGGAGGTTTGCGTTCTCTAAGTGCTCTTATTATTATTATTATTATTATTATTATTATTATTATCATTATTATTATAACTGTTTGGAAGTCGGCGAGCGAGCAGAATCGTTAGCACGCCAGATGATATGTTTAGCGGTATTTATACAAAACTGTTTGATTAAATATTCTTCTTTCTCTGTCGTCTTCTTTGGTTTTTTTTCTGTCTTTTGCTTTTCTCCTGTTATAAAATTGTAACTTAAAAACTGATGACGTCAATCCATCAAAGTGTGGACGCTGGTTGCTCTCGTTCATAATTTACGCTTAAATTTCTGTAATTTTGAATTTTTATCACTTCTTAATTTGAACTTGACAAAGACAGACGTACTTTTGAAATATCGTTCAACTAATAAGATATCTTACAATCGAATCGTACTCTTCGTCTTGACTGTTTACCTTTGTGAAGAGTTACGTCAATCCTTTTTAAAATATTATTATTATTATTATTATTATTATTATTATTATTATTATTATTATTATTATTATTACTACTATTATTATTATAAGGCAGCGAGTTGGCAGAATCGTTAGCACGCCGGGCGAAATGCTTAGCGGTATTTCGTCTGCCGAGGTCGACTTTGCCTTTCATCCTCTCGGGGTCGATTTAATAAGTACCAGTTATTCACTGGGGTCGGTAAAATCGACTTAATCCGTTTGTCTGTCCTTGTTTGTCCTCTCTGTGTTTAGCCCCTTGTGGGTAGTAAAGAAATCTGCCCCTTGTGGGTAGTAAAGAAATCTGCCGTTACGTTGTGAGTTCAAATTCCGCCGAGGTCGACTTTGCCTTTCATCCATTCGGGGTCGATTAATTAAGTACCAGTTACGCACTGGGGTCGATGTAATCGACTTAATCCGTTTGTCTGCCCTTGTTTGTCCCCTCTGTGTTTAGCCCCTTGTGGGTAGTAAAGAAATAGGTATTTCGTCTGTCTTTATGTTCTGAGTTCAAATTTCGCCGAGGTCGACTTTGCCTTTCATCCTTTCGAGGTCGATAAATTAAGTACCAGCTGATTACTGGGACCGAAGTTGCTGTCCTTGTGCCTAAAGTAGAGGGCGTTGTGAATGTTATTTTTATTGTGCAGAAAAGCTGCCAGCCTCCATTCGAAGGATCATGGTCTAGTGATTAGATAGTTCGGATCGTGATCATAAAGACGTGCTTACTATACCTGGACCAGGTGTGTCCCTCAGCAAGATAATACATACCTATGTGCATCGGGAATGAACAACAGAGTATTGCCGTTACATTCCCCTCTCTTTCTTGCCGTCACATCGGTAAAGGCGCGTGGCTTAGTGGTTAGTCAATACGGCTCACGATCGCAACATCGTGAGTTCGATCGCTCATGGCGTTGTGTCCTTGAGAAAGACAACTTATTTCCAGCTGCTCTAGTGCGCTCGGCTGATAAAAATGAGTTGTACTTGTGTATTAAAAGGTTAGCCTTGTGAAATTCTGTGTCATGCTCAACCTCACAGAGAACTACGTTAAGGGCAATCATATTCGTGGACTGCTTAGCCACTTACACGTGAATTTCATGCACAGGCTGTCCCGTTGATCGGATCAGCTGGAACAGTTATCGTCATAACTGACGGAGTGGCAGCTGTCGCATCCTGGATACTTCACGGGGTCAAGGTTGAGGAAGGCAAGCCGGTGTTTTTATGACACTTGCGATTAAACAGGTTCCAAAAACAGTTGATGAAAATATGGTACATATTAGCAAGCCATCCACGCTCGCGAGTGACGGCTGGCCTTGCAATTTTCCTACGCTGTCTCGTTAATTTAATGTAAGTATGGAGATCACAGCATGTCTTTTAACTT
>NC_043001.1:9491186-9538686 GCF_006345805.1 Octopus sinensis | reverse complement strand
AATTAAGTACCAGTTACGCACAGGGGTCGATATAATCGACTTAATCCATTTGTCTGTCATTGTTTGTTTTCTCTGTGTTTAGCCCCTTGTGGGTAGTAAAGAAATAGGTATTTCGTCTGCCGCTACGTTGTGAGTTCAAATTCCACCGAGGTCGACTTTGCCATTCATCCTTTCGGAGTCGAATAAATAACTACCAGTTACGCACAGGGGTCGATATAATCGACTTAATCCGTTTGTCTGTCATTGTTTGTCTCCTCTCTGTGTTTAGCCCCTTGTGGGTAGTAACGAAATAGGTATTCTTTATTTTTAAGGTACAGGCACTTTCTGGCTTTTGGGTGCCGTCAGGACACACCAACTTGCATACAGTATTGTTAACTGTCATGGCGACGGCATCACATCTCATAAAGATGGGTCTTCATATATCGTAGATAGTTTAAGGGAATCCACAGTTGCTATGAATGATATTTCTTTTGCTTATTAGGTTTTCCCAAGCTGTTACTTGTTCTTGGATAGCAAAAAGATGAGATGTGATGTATTAATGTATGTATGTATGTATGTATATGGAGGCGTATTGGCCCAGTGGTTAGGAGAGCGGACTCGCGGTCGTAGGATCGCAATTTCGATTCCCAGACCGGACACTGTGAGTGTTTGTTGAGCGAAAACACCTAAATCTTCACGCGGCTTCGGTATGGATGGTAGTGAACCCTGCTATATTCTTTCACCACAACTTTCTCCCACTCTTTATTCCTGTTTCTGTTGTACCTGTATTTCAAAGGGCCAGCCTTGCCACACTCTGTGTCACGCTGAATCTCCCCGAGAATTACGTTAAGGGTACACGTGTCTGTGGAGTGCTCAGCCACTTGCATGTTAATTTCGCGAGCAGGCTCTTTATACACACACACACACATACACACACACACACACACACACACACACATATATATATATACACAAATATATTATATATGTATATATATATGTATATATGTATATATATATATACATATATACATACATACATACATATATATATATATATATGTTAGTTAGTTAGTTAGTTAGTTAATTTGGCTCAAAAGCAAATAGCAAGGCCATGTAGGGGGGCATGGGGTTAAGTACAGGGTGGTGTTCATGTAAGAGTTCAGGCACTTGAGGTCAAGGGAGGCTTTGAACAAAGCGTCGTCGGCATCTTCACCATCTCGTCTGGCAGCTTGTTCCACGGATCCGCAGCCCGGACGGAGAAAGCTCCTCTCCTTCGATTGAGATGAAATCGTCGCAGGTACAGCTTTTCGGAATGACCCCGCAGCCGACGCTCTGGAGCAGGAGTGAAGAACAGCTCTTTCGAGAGGTTACACTTTCCGCTCATGATGTTGTGGTCGAGAATGAGATTACCACGGCGGCGACGTTTTTCAAGAGAATAAAGGTCGAGCGTCCTCAGCCGTTCTTCGTAGGACAAATTTTTGAGACCATGAACCATGCGGGTAGCCAGCTTCTGGACTCTTTCGAGATGCTGTATGTCTTTGAGGAGATAAGGAGAAGAGGTTTGAATCCCGTACTCCAATATGGGTCTCATCAGCATTCCGAATGACCGTCGAATCAAGAACAGAATTCCGCGTGCTTTGTTGGCAGCATGGACGCACTGGGCCGAAGGCGAAATGGAGGAACCCACCAAGATACCCAGGTCCTTTACCTTTACATATATATATATATATATATATATATATATATATTATATATATATAATAATAATAATAAATATTAGGAATGAATCCAAAATTACAGGAAAAAATCAGATTTAGGGTTAAATCCAATTTTATAGTAAAATATTATATAATATAATTCGAGACAAAACCACTATTTTAAAACCAAACAAGGAAAGACTTAATCAATACATAAAATTTTAATATAAATTAAATAAAATAAATATTAAAATGTTATGTATTGATTAAGTCTTTCCTGTTTGGTTTTAAAATAGTGGTTTTGTCTCGAATTATATTATATATATATATATATATATATGTGTGTGTGTGTGTGTGTGTGTGTATGATATATTATTATATATATATATAATATATATATATATATATATATATATACATATATTTTTTGTGACACCCTTCCGTCATGAATGACCATGGGATTGCACCTAGAAGTTTACCCTGCGAGGCCTAAGTCTGAGCAAGGTTGTTTATGGAAGACCACCAGTCAACCATGCATACCAGCCTCCCCTCTCCACACCACTGATGTTTTCCAAGGGAAAGGCAATACAGAATGGCACCAGTGACGTTGCAGCTCATATATTAACGTGCAAGAGGCTGAGTACTCCACAGACACGTGTACCCTTAACGTAGTTCTCGGGGAGATTTAGCATGACACAGAGTGTGACAAGACTGGCTCTTTGAAATACAGGTACAACAGAAACAGGAAGAAAGAGTGAGAGAAACTTATGGTGAAAGAGTACAGCAGGGTTCGCCACCACCCACTGTCGGGGCCTCCTAGAGCTTTAGGTGTTTTTCGCTCAATAAACACTCACAGCGCCCTCTCTGGGAATCGAAACCGCGATCCTACGACCGCGAGTCCGCTGCCCTAACCACTGAACCATTGCTCCTCCACATATATACATGCATGCATATATATGTGTGTCTATGTGTATGCATGCATACACATACATACGCCCTCACACACAACATGCATTTATGTTTACAAGGTGTCCTCTCTTATCGCGACCTCGATTTAACGACATTTTTTAAAACACCGATAAAGATAAAAATCTTAATCGCCAACCTATCTGCGTCAAATAAATGGTGGACATTCACAACAATTGCTTTTAAAAGTTTAATTACCACAATGCACCTCAATGATGTGTGTGCGAGTGTGTCTGTTCCTTTCTATAGTGATTCACTTCGCTTGCATGTTGATGCTGTGCACGCACACTGTTTTCATATTCTCTTCGTTGCTCTTTGCGTCTTAAAACTTTTGAATTAATAATTCATTATGAATTAATTCAAGTATTATGAAAAAGGTTGATAAAAAGAGAGGAGATTTAAGAATGAAAATTGCTGTAAATTCTTCATTCTTTAAAGGGCTCGACCTAGCCTTTTCACATATTTCAAAAAGCAACTGAGATTTTCGAGTTTCATGATTCAGATTTTGAACGAAGCAGAGAAGTTGCCGGTAATCTAAATATATCTCGTGTGCTATCGTTAAATTGATAGAGAAATGGACTGTCATAGGAATAAGCGACTCTTGATACATTTTATGGAGAAATATGAGGTACTTGCTTTAAGAGAACCAAACGCGAGTGTTACACCTACGTCTAGTTTGAAATCGAAATCATGTAGCACAAGTAAAAAAAAAATTGACTGATGAATAAATATTTTAGAAACTAGAGATATGTGAATCAATTGCAGCGTGGAAGGTGTTTATAAGCCATTTAAGAAACACACAAAACCGTTAGATTCACTTCAACATTTAAATAATGTTGAAGTGAATCTAACGGTTTTTGTGTGTTTTTTAAATGGCTTATAAACACCTTCCACGCTGCAATTGTTTTCGTTCCAGCACACGATCTCAGATCAGGTCACTTGCTATGCAAGTACATCTCCGTAATTCCGAAAGATATGTGAATGTTTGATATTTATCATAGATACCTTTAATATTATTTATCGGAGACGCCCGCCACAACGACAGAAACCACTTATCAACGGGATCCAAGGTTTATGTTACAAGAGAAATATTGCACAAAATACATTTATACTGGTGTTTAGATGAATATATTGTAAAATAGCTGTTTCCGTTGTGAAGCCGATAGATCCAGTAGGAAAGGGTGATGCAAGAAGTATGATGCCTCCACCCAGTTGCAATCCGTGGAAAGCCGCTCTAAAAGTTGACCGCAACAGCTTGCTTTTCTCTCGAATCGTACTCCTTAACCTTTATTTTCCTCTACTTACTGACGGGTAGAGCCAATAGGGTAGTGGTTGATAAATGTCAGAGTACAGTAATCCCTCGGCTATAGCGAGTGTTACGTTCCAAATCCTCCCACAGAAACAATTAAAATCTAAAAAAATATAAATACCTATTTCTTTACTACCCACAAGGGGCTAAACACAGAGAGGACAAACAAGGACAGACAAAGGGATTAAGTCGATTACATCGACCCCAGTGCGTAACTGGTACTTTATTTATCGACCCCGAAAGGATGAAAAGCAAAGTCGACCTCAGCGGAATTTGAACTCAGAACGTAACGGCAGACGAAATACGGCTACGCACTTCGCCCGGCGTGCTAACATTTCTGCCAACTCGCCGCCTTAAAAAAATATAAATACCTATCGGCCGCAGAAACCCGCGATATACTCAGAAGTCCGCGATATAAATTTATATATATTAGCCAGAAAAAAAAACCGCGATGCAATTAAGTTACCTAGAAATGTCTAAAAAGTCTCCTTGTGTTACGACTAGTTCTGAAAATGGCTGTCTGAAACATTTGTGAAGGGACTATTTTCATTCTCTCGATATCGTTGATTTATATCAGCCGGTCACTTATCGACTTTCCTGTTCAGAAATTATGTTTGGAATGAAGTTAAAAGTGCCTGGTCGTGATTAAGCGGATTCATAGGAAGAAGTTGGTAAGAATAACTGTTGTTTCGTATCGTTTATGATTGTGGTTAAAAACTGACCATGATTGATTGAAGTAATCTTGTTATCTGTCAGTGTCACAGACGCAAGATGCATTTTCTTAATAGCATTCCTTGTTTCCGAGTCTTTTTCATCCCTGTGTTCCTTTATAGCTTCTAAAACCCGTGTGTTGCGACGAATTAACTTGTCTGTATAAACTACACTTATATCCTTCTTCTGTAAGGTGTCAGAAAGAAGAGATAATTCAAGTAATGTATCGAACATAAGTGCCAGATCAAGGAGAAAGTGTTTCAATGCAATACGTTCATAAACGCCACGCCACCCACCTCTGTTAGATCAAGAAGAAAATATTTTAATGAAATAAGCTTGCAAACTCACTAAACCCACTCCGAAAGGTGTACTGGTCAACGTTTGATTGTTTTTCACCAAAGCCACTACAAGCGTGCTTCAAAGGATAACACAGTGGAGCATAGTCATTCTAAACTGTTGGAACATTTCTGAAGGAACTTCAAACCCATGGAGATATTAAAATGCTTTCCATCCTTTACCGTACGTTTATCAAACTCCGCTGCTACATAACTGAATTTTTCTTTGGTTCTTCGGAAGTTGACTGTTGAAAAGAGCACAATTTATTTATAAACGAACGAAAATAATGAACCCTTTACAATTCAGAAATTTTATTTGCCTTTGTCAGTTCCATGCGATAATCACCTGACAAGAGTTAATAAATTTGAGCAGATTTTTTGCCCCAAAATTAAACTAAGCAACAAGATTAACCTGGCCAAAATCATTCTCAGAAGGACAAGTGTGTCTTGTTTATTGTAGTTGTTATTGTATCAGTCAGTCCTTGCAAACAAACAAGATGAGGACAAATATCCGTCAAATGTAAATAATGTAAATAATGTAAATAATATGCATAATTCCTCATCTCTTAAACATAGAACCGAATTTGCTGATAATATATATAGGAAGTGACAGCTTCTTGAGCAACCTTATATTGTTAAGTCTTCTCTCTTAGTCTTTGGTGTCCATAATTCAATGTGCAATAGAGCAGTTTCTTTCCTGTTTCTGTGTTGTCTTAAAGCCCACTTCATGGCAGGTGCTGAAAGCATTCTTCTCTAAAGCGCCGAGGCCTGGTCTGTCTTTTACTTGTTTCAGTCATGTGACTGTGGCCATGCTGGAGCGCCGCGTTTTAGTCGAGCAAATCGACCTCACGACTTATTCTTTGTAAGCCTAGTACTTACGACGCGCTAAATTACGG
The DNA here is from genome assembly GCF_006345805.1 of Octopus sinensis. Classification (NCBI taxonomy): domain Eukaryota; kingdom Metazoa; phylum Mollusca; class Cephalopoda; order Octopoda; family Octopodidae; genus Octopus; species Octopus sinensis. The sequence goes on along the minus strand of NC_043001.1, from coordinate 9,532,790 downwards.
GGACGTAAATACACCAGCATCGGCTGTCAAGCGATGTTGGGAGAGGGAACACAGACACACAAACATGTATATATACACATATATGTATGTGTATATAGACACATACATATATATATACATACGATGGGCTTCTTTCAATTTCCGTCTACCAAATCCACTCACAAGGCTTTGGTCGGCCCAAGGCTATAGTAGAAGACACTTGTCCAAGGTGTCATGCAGTGGGACTGAACCCGGAACCATGTGGTTCGTAAGCAAGGTACTTACCACACAGCCACTCCTACGCCTACAAGAAGAAGGAGCTTTAAGTTTGCCTTGGTGATACGTACACGGGACATTTCACGACGGCTCAGACACCTCATGACAGGAGCAGTCGATCAAAGAGGAGAAGATTTAAAGACGCTATCAACCCACCTGTTTTATTGCTGCTCAATGTGGAGTGAACTTTGCTGGCAGCTGCTATCATGCTAAGCCACAACCTATATCGGGTGTTATACGTTAGATATTCCCAGCCACTGACTGAAGAAAAAGACAACTGAATTGATATTATAGGGCGAGACACGCAACTGATTGCCGAAGCTAATAGGTGACAGAAATTCCTGCGAAACGTGCCTCGGCTGCGATCGTTTGAGGAAGAAAGATTGACGAGAGAAAATAAGATGGAATGGTCATCATTAGAATGTCTGTTGAAGGAAGATGTTTCAACTTATAAGAAAGTTTGTCACAGTATATCCGTATATCGTAGTATGCTTGAAGATAAATATCAGTCTGTAATAGGGCTTAATACACGAAAAAATAATAAAGTTTTTACAAAGCCTTCAAAATCATCACGGAAAACCAGCAACAATATTTGCAAATAAACTAGAACTTCGCTGTGTAAACAAGAATTGCTTCCAACAAATGCACAAAGCCTTACATATAACAGGGGATTCGATACAGCTTTACTCGAATTTCCTTATATATCAAGGATGCATAATGAAAATATGAAACATTTTTAAATTGAAAGATCTTTGGGATATCCGAGAGGCAGCTTTCTCTAACAGCATGTTTAAAATTGCAGTCAGTGTTACAGTGAGACAAAACCACTGCCAGCCATTCAGACAAATCTACACAATACACTTCATCACTTCAACTCTACAATATCTCTAATAACCAAATAGAAAGAGTATACATACGCTACTACACGTATACTCTGTGACATAAGGACTTTCACTAACACCGTACTTTGCATCGACAATATTGTATTATAACGCTATTAAGGACACAAACACCTTATCTTTTACACTTTATAACATATTTTACTGGTCCATACAACGATTTAATGACAGTTACAAACATTTTATGAAAAATAATGATTCAATATTTACTAAAATAATTCTACATTGTTCAAAAAATATTGAAAGATTAAAATAACATCTTGTAACACCTCTTACTCCTACACTCTCTCACTTTAATTTTCTCAGTCTCACTTAGCATTTTCTCGTTTATTTCTCCGAATAGTGTAATAAACACCTCATCCTTCTGATCACTTTTATCCTACTTTTTTTCTTCTGTTGCTTTCTGTGTATTTTGACGTTTGGCAGCTTCCGCCATCCTCGCAAAAATGTTAATTTGACAACAAACAAAACTACTTTGCAATAAATATGTGAATAATTTTGACATCATATCAGCAGTCTTTTTGGCCTTTTGGCTTAATCAGAGGATGCACTTCTAAAAATAGCCTTAGATTGATATTGCTGCGATATGTACTATAAATTATTTACTCTCATACTCATCCAAGTATATTATATATATATATATAATATATATATATATATATATATATATATATGTATATATATGTATGTATACATACATATACATATGTATATGTATATATATATACATATATATATGTATATATATATATATATGTATACACATACACACACACATATACATATATCTATATATATATATAATATATACATATATATATATATATATATGTATGTGTATATATATTATATATATAATGTATATATATATATATATAATATATATATATATATATATATATATATATATATATATATGTATGTATGTATGTATGTATATATATATCAGAAACAAAACTTCATATTTTCAATCAATTTGCAAAATTTACGCACCATCAAGTTTTTATATTTTCCCTGGCATTCGATTTACTTCAATGAAAGGGAACAAATTTTTTTTCCTGAAAACTAAACAATTGTTTTGTAAGATAAAGTAGAACCACTTACGACCACCACTTTTGTTTTGTGATACAATTTGAGCTCCAAGTTCTACCTCAGCAATTCTGTTTTCTTTCAAAATATTTCTATACCCATTTACAATTTCGAAAACAATAAACAATTCAAACCCACTGTAAACATAACTGCTCTCAAGACCTCAGAGAAGATTATATATATATATATATATATATATATATATATATATATATATATATAATATATATAGATAAGAAAGTTGGTTTGTGAAAGCACGTGGTTGAATATATAGAAAATAGTAAAAAGTGAAAAAACTACAGAAGGCTTAAATGTTAAAAAATATATATTTGCATCAATATCTCTGAAGAATATTAAAATAATTTTGAAGAATATTAAAAATTTTTTTTCTCTTATAATGACATAATTTAGAAGAAAGACCGGTTTCGCGTTTAGGTTTTCAAATTTCTTGCGACGTTATGTTTATGTTGAACAGGGTTATCGTTATGTTTATGTTCAAAAGAGTTCTAAATAAGGGGAGGTAATGAGTGATTTCTTCCGGTGTAAGGGAGATAATCGCTTAAAATTTTTTTTGTTTCCCTTGGTGTGAATTTCTCTGTATCAGTATGTTGGGATGGTTAAGTCTGGGCTTGTACTTTTTAATGAAGAATGTTTCCTTGTTTAGTCTAATTTGTGTTGATGATCCGATAGCACATTGGTAAAATGGAAAGATTAAAAATTGTGGTAGTAGTTGCTTTGCGCATTTCTCAATGTGCTCACTAAAAGGTATCATTCTGTATTCTGGGAATGCAATCTGTTGTCGATGCAGTGTGCATCTACGTCTGAGTGATAGTCCCGTGGATCCCACGTAGTCTTGGTGGCAGCCCGAGCATTTTATGACATAAATTGTGTTTTCAGAGGCACAAGTAAAGTTAGATTTGATCTTGAATTTCTGTCCCTCTTTAAAGAGGAATTCTGATCCTTCTAGCAGGTTTGGACATGTTGCACAGTTCGATCTACCACATTTTTTTACTTTTGCATCCGTAATATCAGAAGACAATTTTGCCTTTGTGAGAATATTTTTAAGTGATTTAGGTTGTTTGTAGCTTTTAATGATTTGGTGTATGTTTAGAATTTCCTTTAATTTGGGGTCCTTATGAAGTATTGGTAAATTCTGGGTGATGATGGTGAAGGCTTCTTTGTTTCTGGGATTGTATGTAGATATGTAAGGTAGTATTTTCGGGGAAGGTGTGTTGTTGTGTTGAACTTTTCTTAAAGTTTCTATGTTGATTTCTGTTGCACGTCTGATCCCATCCTCTATGAGTTGAGCTGGGTAATGTCTGTCAATTAGGGTGTTTTTGAGTTCTTGCAGTCTAAAGTTCCTAGTATTTTGTTCTGACGCTATTGTGCATATCCTTCTTGCAAGGTTGAAGGGGATGTTTGTTTTAGTGTGTCTTGGGTGGCATGAATTAACAAGAAGGTATTGTTTGGCGTCTGTGGCTTTGTAAAAAATGTCTGTTTCTATTTTAAGGTTAATTTTTTTAATTAGTATATCCAAGAACGGGAGCTCCTTTTGGTTGTATTCCATTGTGAACTGTATATTTGGGTTTATGCTGTTCAATAGGTTATTAAATTTTAGGAGTTTATCTGTGTTTTCATTCCAGAGTATAAAACAATCGTCTAAGAATCGTTTCCAATTCTCTTTTATGTATTGAGAAAGGGGGTTTCCAAAGATTGATAAAGATTCCTGGTAAATGATTATTTCCATGTAGCCCATTGTTAGGTTCGCAATGACTGGTGCTGCCCTTGTACCCATAGCAATTCCGGATTTTTGACGGTAAAATGTATTGTCAAACATGAAGTGGTTATTGTGTAGGATGAATTCAATTGATTTAGCAATGAATTCTTTACTGATCCTTTTTGGTATTTCTTCCGGAAAATGGTCCAGCCAGAACTGTATTGCCTCTAGTCCATAATTATGAGGTATACTGGTATATAAGTTAACTAAATCAAATGAAACCAGGATTGTTTCTTCCTTGGTTTTTTTTGGAAGGTGGTTTAACATATCCAAGTCATCTCTGATATGGCTATCGATATGTTTAATATATATATTATATATATATATATATTATATATATATATTGTAGTTTCAGCTCAGAACTGCGGCCATGCTGGGCACCGCTGTCTTGCTACACTGTTATTATTGAGCGCCTCCTCTCTAAGGGAGTTTGATGTCACTACTCTCATTTGCACCCCTTGCCGCGAAGTAGGTTCATCTGGGACTCTCGACAGGAAAAGTCCAGTTTTGATTTCAAAACACCTACATCGACTTTTTGTAAGTCCCTCAGGCTCTTTGGGAGAATATTAAAAAGATGTGAGCCCCTGAAACCCAGGCTGTGGAGTAAGTGGTCCTGAGGCGCGATGGCATTGCTGGGATCTTTGGCACTGTGCAGTGGCGACCCGTTCTGGCATTGGTGTGTAGCTATCAATGCCAAAATTTGGAACAATTCCTTCCAGGATCTTCCAGATGTATATTATTGCATGCCTCTCCCACCTTCGCTCCAGGGAGTAGAGTCTTAGCTGTTTCAGCCTTTCCAGTAGCTGAGCTGTTGCAACGAGACGATCTTTGTGAAGTTGTATATATATCTTTTAAAAAATGAAACCCTCGGGAACTATAAATCTAGATGTTGAATTAATACTGATACAGACTATGCTGTGATTTCCTGTTTTTCCGATATTCAAGTATTTAGTAATCGCTATCTCTCTACAATACACACCTGATTCTTAAAGGATATTTCATTGTTTTATCTGATACAATATATAAGTTGGTTTACTTTCATTAATAATGCTGTTAATGGTGATGCAAGATAGGATTACTTAGAAAATATATTATAAGACCAGGAGATTTATTTTAACTCCTGCTGTTTATGTTTTCTGTCTTCTTCCACACTCAGACACTCAGTTTAATTGTTTGTACCAGGAATAGTTACGACATGGCAAAATTTCCGAAAGAAAGAAATACACATTCGTATATATATATATATATATATATATATATATATATACATAAATGCAATTTGTATAAATACAAATATATATATAATTATATATATATATACATATAATACAAATATATATATAATCCTTTTTACAACAGGTATGAGGCCCAAAATGTTGGAGGAAGGGTTTCAGTCGATTACAGTGACCCTAATACTCAACTGGTACTTATTTTATTAATTCCGATATGATGGAAGGCAAAGTCGGCCTCAACGGAAATACAAATACATATAATGCGTATAGACATATATGCTTAATTTTAAATATACGTATGCATATATACATGTGCAGATGTATATATATTATATGTGTGCATGTATATATACATGTATAATATATAAGCACACACACATACAACACACAAACATACACACACACACATGAACATATACATGGGACAGACAGGTTACCAGACAGATAAACACACACACACTCACACACATATATATATATGGAAAGAGAGTGAGATAGAGATAGAGAGAGAGATAGAAAGTAGATGTTATGATGCCAAAATTTTCAATACCACCATTTGATATTGATATTAATATCGGTATTTTAATAAAATATATTTCTTTATATAAACTTTCAAGTTACAACATTTATAGGTTCAAATAGTGAAAACTGAATCTGTTATTCAAGTAACCAAAAATGGTTTGAAAATATCGGAAATGATATCAATATGTTATAATGTTTTTGATTTATTAACAATTGACAATTCTTACGAAGAACGGGTGGGGGAAGAAAGGATGAAAGAAATATTTCAATATTCAAAAATTATTGTAGCAAAATATTCTCATTTGATTTCAATACAATGTAAAATGCATTTTTCTTTAATTCATACAAAATAAAATAAAATACCTTCAACAAGAGCAAACTATTTAGAATTGTTATTAATTTTGGAAAAGCTTGGCTGTGTTGTAAGAAGCCTGCTTCCTAAACACATGGTTCATGGGCCAGTCCCAATGTGTGGCCCGTTGGGAAAGTATCTTCTATTATAGCCTCAGGTTGACCAAGGCTTTTAATTGGATTTGGTAGACAAACTGAAAGATCCCTCTCCAGCTCAATTTGATTCATTTTCAGTCGAAAGCCGCTTGTTGTTATTTCTTGTTGTTGTCTTCGTAATTGTGTACAATGTTCTCTGTATGAAGATCTCCTAAACTGCATAACCTTCTATTTTTCTGCTCTTGAATATATTAACTCTTTCCGTTTCTTCGCCTACTGTTTTACTCTGTTATCTTGGTGCTGTACAGTGGTTTAATTAAGACTTCAACTCTTATTTCTAGCAGGTGCATGTTTTTAATCATCCTTACGCTTCGTGTAAATTTGTAATTTATAGCTGAATAATGGTATTTGCCTGCGGACCACCAATGTTACTCCTATATGATACCATCAATTTTAAATTTCATCCACAGATGGTATTAACAGTAGCGAGATCTTATTTCAAATCCTAGAGTTTGAATGTTTTGCTTATATATATATAATTGGAATTTACAAAAAACAAAAGACGAAGACATGTGTATAAACAGTAAATAGGTGTATTAACGCTCGGGAAGGTGGGAAAGTCTTTTACGTCTCAAGCCTACGCTCTTCAACAGAAAGTAACACGAGAAAATAAACAGAGAATAAAAAAAAGCATATTCACACACACCACACACACACACAACACACACACACACACACACACACGCACATATATATATATATATATATATATATATATGCATGTATTTATCAAAATACGCAACAGGATATCAAGTAGTGATGCAGTACGACCGTTTCAAGCGACTCCATTTCATTGAACAATGCAATCATTATATCAATTTAAATGCAGACCAATCTTCAGCTGCGCAAATAAATAAAACAGGAATGTTAACAAGCAGGGCACATTAATATAATTTTTCTCAAATATTTTAACAGTGCAAGAAGAATGAAAATGCAAGATGGAAGAATCGCATGAAACCTATTGGGGTCATTATCTTGTAAGGGTTGTAATTCATTTATCTCTTTATTAACTACTAAATCTAAGACTAGAAGTCTGTGTCTATTTTGAATAAAAGACAAGAGTGAGTTAATAGCTCATGGCTAGGTATGGTCATAATATTATCATATGCATCGCTTTTCTCAGGAAGAAAGAAGACATAGGAGTAGTCAATTGGATATACTGTCTATAAAAAGTGGCTGGGTATATATATTATTTATTTAAAGGTCACAATACATGTATTGAAGCGCTACTAATAGTTTCATATGTTGAGAAAACTCAAACATTCTTGAGGCGCAAACTACGTATCATAACGAATTAAAAAATTGTATTAATTGAATAAATTTATATATATATGCACACACACACACACACACAACACACACACACACACACACACACACACGCACATATATATATATATATATATATATATATATATGCATGTATTTATCAAAATACGCAACAGGATATCAAGTAGTGATGCAGTACGACCGTTTCAAGCGACTCCATTTCATTGAACAATGCAATCATTATATCAATTTAAATGCAGACCAATCTTCAGCTGCGCAAATAAATAAACAGAATGTTAACAAGCAGGGCACATTAATATAATTTTTCTCAAATATTTTAACAGTGCAAGAAGAATGAAAATGCAAGATGGAAGAATCGCATGAAACCTATTGGGGTCATTATCTTGTAAGGGGTTGTAATTCATTTATCTCTTTATTAACTACTAAATCTAAGACTAGAAGTCTGTGTCTATTTTGAATAAAAGACAAGAGTGAGTTAATAGCTCATGGCTAGGTATGGTCATAAATATTATCATATGCATCGCTTTTCCTCAGGGAAGAAAGAAGACATTAGGAGTAGTCAATTGGATATACTGTCTATAAAAAGTGGCTGGGTATATATATTATTTATTTAAAGGTCACAATACATGTATTGAAGCGCTACTAATAGTTTCATATGTTGAGAAAACTCAAACATTCTTGAGGCGCAAACTACGTATCATAACGAATTAAAAAATTGTATTAATTGAATAAATATATATATATATGCACACACACACACACGCACACACACACACACACATACATACGTATCTGTGTTACCCACCACCGCTTGACAACCTGCAGTGGTGTGTTTACATCCCCGTAACTTAGCGGTTCGTCAAACATAATTTATAGAACAAATATCCGTATAGAAAAAAAAAAGAAATAACTGGGGTTGATTCGTCCGACAAAAAATCTTGCATGGCTGTGCTCCAGCATGGCCGCAGTCTAATGATTATGGTAATAAAAACCAAAAATATTTATTCAGGGAATTTTTTGATGCGATTGTTCTTATCGCAAATCTGTCATTTTGAATTTCTACATTCTGCTACTGCAACGAGATTTTACAAATTAAGGCGACTATGAAAATTATCTTACCTCACCTGTAAAATCTCATAATCAGTAGCTAGGTGTATTATATGTAAACATTTTACACATTTTTATGGACGGAAAAGCGCGTAATGTGAACGGAAATTTATGAAAAATATATTGTCTATCACTTGTCGGAGTTAAGTAAATATTAGACTTAGCATTACTGAATTTCAAATGCATACAAGTTGTAATATTAATAATAAAGATAATCTGCACAGGTGGTGATTGAAAAAAAGACATAATTTCTTATGACATCTGTCGACATATTGTATCTGATGCTGAAATATGCAAGAGGAAATAATCTCTTTTTCTGTTGACAAGTAAGCCCGTATGGAGAAGACGAAGAGTAAGAGAAGACAGATGCTATACGTCTAAGAACTAACACACACAGACACAACCCCACCATACACACACGGGAGTGGAGGCGCAATGGCCCAGTGGTTAGGGCAGCGGACTCGCGGTTTCGATTCCCAGACCGGGCGTTGTGTGTGTTTATTGAGCGAAAACACCTAAAGCTCCACGATGCTCCGGCAGGGGGTGGTGGTGAATCCTGGTGTACGTTGTTTTAATTTAAAATTTCGATATTTTGTTATCAAGGAGGAACTCCGCTCCTAAAACAAAGGAAACTCCCTTCCTACACATTTATATAGCAATGAATAGTTCCCATTTCTGGACATTTTGATTATAAAAAAATTCAACAAGCAAATTGCAACTGACATACACTACAAACCAACAGACTCAAAACAGTATCTCTTTTTCAGCTCATGCCATCCTCAACACACAAAAATAAATATCCCATTCAATCTAGCCAAAAGGATCTGTACAATTGTATCTGATACAACTACTCGGGAACTTCGCCTACATGACCTCAAAATAATGCTCATTGAACGTCAATACCTACCCGCACTTAGAGACCATGTAATTAAACGTGCCAAAAATAATTGGACACAAACACACTAAGGACATCAAAACAAAAACACTGCTCCTCATTTTAAATCACCCCATACATATCAAGCTAAAACAACCCCAGAAACAATGTGGTATACAACGCAATTGTACAAAATCTCCCTCTGCTCACTCAAGACCCGGAAATGAACAGCATTCTGAATACACAAACTCCTCAAATGCAAAAGACAACACAAATCACTCAAGAGACTCCTGACAAATGCAAAACTATACTCAATACATACGATGCTAACAGTTAAAATATACGGATGACCTAATTGTGGTACATGCCCATAACTAACTGAAAAGGCTAATATATATATATATATATATAATATATATATATATACACACCGATATATATAAAAATACAGAGGTTGAAATTGAGCACCACACCACTGCACTCCATTTCCCTTTGAAGACGAACAATCAGAGATCAAACCAGACATGAACAGCATCATGTTTTTCTATACAGCATTACCATTCAACGCTCAAACTGCTGGCCAACAGCATCGATTTCTTCTTATTTGGGAAGACCTGCAAAAGCTATTAGCCATGCTCTTCTTCTTTGCTTTAATAACAGCCCTTCCCCAAAAAACAAACAAACAAAAACCTCATTACAAAGTGTCCTAACCTAGACTTAGTGCTGCAAACATCGTGTTGTTAACTCAATTAAACTGACCTAGAAAAAGTCGTAAATTGACAAGATGCGATTTCACTTTAATTACAACAATACGCCTTGATTTTTAGAAATGGAATTAAAATAAGACAATATTAAAATACGTAAAAAAAATAGCAAACAAGAAACCTGCCAATGAAGTGATTGCCAAAGAAAGTTTAACAACGAGTTTCCTCACAGATTATATATATTTTGCTTTTCCGTTTAATCTATTTTCTGACGTCTTTTACAAGTTCGTAGCAGAAATTCAAATGTATTTCCAGAAATCTGGTTATTTATTCTATCAATTTCGTGACAAACTTACGGTGACTAGTGGCTAATATTAATTCAGAAAGTTAGCTGCCAATCACGTTTCTTCCCCCAAAACATTTCAAATGTCTTCTAAACAAAAGTAAATACATACTCTAACCAATAATTCACCGCCATCTTTTGGAAGGAACCTTATCCTATTTATTAGGAAATAGTGTCCCTCAAAATTGCTTCATATTTATGTCAATATAAATTTAGTTTTCAATCTTGGCATCTGTATGAGTTTCATTTATTTGTGTACGTTCACTATACATACATATTGTCTACATCTATTACGTACGTATTGATTTCTTCTGATTGGGCATGAGGCCAACTTCCACAAATGAAGATCTATTCGATAAAATCGACAACAGTATACAACTGGTACCTATTTTATTGATTCCAGCCGAGTGACGAATAAAGCAAAATTCAATCCCGGAGGAATATGAAGTCGGAGCTAATATGAATTCTGTAAAGTAATTAATCCCGTATCGACTCGTTTCGCCATTTCACCGCTATTTTTACGACAGCAATATATTACAATAAATTTACAGTAAAACGTATTGCGAAATAACTCGCTCTGTATTATCATCCGTGTTACATAAAATTCTTTAGTCATTCCCTTTGTTAACGTATAACTATAGAAACCCACACATACCCGCATGGATGTGTATACACGCACACACATGTATATATGCACGCATGTGTAAGAACGTGTGCATACATCGATAAATTTCTGTGCATATACATAAATATATGTGTATGTGTATATGTGTGTGTGAGTGTATATATATATATATATATTTATATAAATATATATATTAATATATGCATACGCATATACACACATATATATAGATATAAGTATATATGTGTATATATATATACATACATATATATATATGTGAATACATATACATATTTATTTATATGTAAATATATATATTTATATAAGTATATATTCATATATGCATACACACACATATACATATATGTATATATGTATATATATACACACATATATATATGCAAATATATATATGTATATATATATATATATAAATATACACATATACGTATACACACACACACACATACACACACACACACATATATATATATATATATATATATGTATATATGTATATATGTATGTATGTATGTATGTATGCATTTCTATGTATGTATACATGCAAGCATATTTGTGTTGTATATATTTCGATTTTCTTTTCTCAGCTATCGGTGGAAAACAGTTTTACAGTAAGAACGATCGCCAGCAGCCACTCCGCCGCCGCCACATCATCATCACCACCACCACCACCACCGCCGCCGCCGCCGCCGCCAACAAAAACCATAATACTCTTGAATGCTTACCAACCTTTTAAACAACCACTCCATTGTTGTTGAAAGATCAATTTTTTAATATATATATATATATTTTCCTATGCATAGTTGTTATTATTGACGTCGTCGTCGTAGTAATCGCTGTTATTGTTGTTGTTGCGGTGGTGCTGTTGATTTTGCTCAAGTGTGCCAATTCAATTTCTCTCCCCATTTACCATTCAGGTCGGTCGATTGCACTCGGTAAGAAATCTGCCACATATTTTCGATTTCAGAACAATGACACTGCTATGGAATGAAATGCCTTCTTCACGGCGAAGCCAATTCATGGGATTCGACAGCCATTGACTTCAGGTATTGGCCCTTTTCTTACTCTTCTCGTTGTTGTTGTTGCTGTTGTTGTGTTGCATCCCTTACTTAGGAAGTTACAGCCCGAAGGAGCACTCCATATTTTGTTTGAGTGTGCTTGTATATACATAGGTTTGTATACATATATAATGTATGTACGTACGCATACATTGGATGTATTCATCCATATAAATATATCTTCCAAACGTACATGTACATGTATATATATATGTATATATGTATACACATATAAATATATAGATATATTATAATAATAGAATATATGTGTGTGAGTGTGTGTATATACCCAAATAGATAATTGAGATTATGGTGATATATATATATATATATCAATCAAAGATATAAAGGCCTATGTATATATATATATATATATATATATATATATATATATATATATATATATATAATATATATATATACATATAATATATGAACACGCGCATACAGATATAGATATAAGCATAGTGTATGCGTGTATGTGTGTTCATCTATGTGTGTGTGTCTGTGCGTACATAGCAATTAAACATACACACACTCCTCGAAACACATTTGAACTGGTCTAGTCAAAGTGCTATCCACTTTAATTACGCGACGGTTAATTAAAAACTAAACATCAAATGTTGAAGAAATAAAACGAACAGAATGACTTTCAGGTACACCATATGCACAAAACATACGGACATTTACTACATTGGTAATGTATACATGTCCATGCATATATATATATATATATATATATATATATATATGGACTTAGGTATGCACGTATATATGTGAATCCTGGTACTGGATTCCAAGTGTTTTGAGGAGTGTACAAACATCTGTTAGACGTTATTGTTGCTAAATCTATTCTGATTCGGTGTAGTAGCATCGGTCAGGGTCCTAGCTACGGATTAACTAGCGTCTCAACCACTGGTGCTGAAGGACCCCTTGTGCTCATTAGGACTTCCTTCAGAAGAAGGTTAATTCGTATAAAATTCCTGAAGCACAGTTGGGTTCTGGTCGTCTCATTCTCGTTTGTGTTGCTGTTTTATAGTTAAGTGGTTTAAATGTCTTTTCAAGGTTGTGCAGCAATTTATTCCCTCCAAACAGTTTCACATAAAGGAACTTCTGAGACACTCGCAATGTTTGCACAGACGCATTGAACTTAGGCCGTGGTCTTGCTCGGTCACTAGTTGAGTTCTACTATATAAGCATGTGTGTATGCATGCATGTATTTCTACATAAACCTTTACATATATATGTGTGTATATATATGTGTAAATAATTGTATATGTATATGCCACACAAACAGATATATATTATATATATGAATGTATATGATATATAGAGATAGTAGGATGAAGCTGTATAGAAACCACCGCTAACGGTAGGAAGACTCGGTTACTTATACTATGAATACTACTCTTAAAGGTACTAGGCGGGTGGTTGGAATTCTTATTAATATAAACCAATCTTTCGTTGGGCTTACGGTAAGGTTTAAAACTACTAGTTTATAGATATAACGTAAAATCTAAAAGTCGATGCAACTCATAGTAATTTTTAAATTCATGCACTGCAAGAATATAATTAAATCCTTCCCGACTCAAACTAGCTCATGGCCGTTCATGTTGCGAGTACTAATAGACTTGTCATCCCTATATACATCCACACTTAAATTTTGGTATTCTCTATGATAAAAATCCAAAATATATGCACCTCTAACTATGTACAATCTAGTTCCAATATACCACACGCAGGTATATCGAACAATACACCTACGGTTTCTATAACACAGGCGGAATCATTAAAAATCAATAATGATTTCTGTGTGTAAAGGATTATGTCAATATCTGAGTCACAAATAAGGTTAGAGGCTTTTACAAAATCGCTATACAGGGTGTGTTAGAAAAGCTTTCCAAATTTTATGCAGCTGTTGGTGTAGCGCCAGCGAACCTAGGCCGATGGTAAAGGTATCTTCATATGGATTATGTCTTATCGTTTTGTAGTCAGTTGCCATTATTGAACTGGTGCATGCCGTTCGCTTGCTGTTGAGGCATTTATCATTTTATCTTTTATCTTTTATTTGTATCGATCATTAGGTTGCGGCCATGCTGAAGAGATTTTAGTCGAATGAATCCACCCAGGACTTATGCTTTAAAGCCTGGTACTTATTCGATTGATCTCTGGCCGAATCGCTGAGTTACGGGAATGTAAACAAACCAACACCAGTTGTCAAACGGTAGTGGAGGGAAATCAAAGACATAGACATACAGACGTACATGCACACACAAAAACTCACACACACATAGACACAGACACGCACACACACACACACACACACACGCACTCACACACACACACACACACACACACACATATATAAATATATATATATATATATATATATATACGACGGGCTTCTATCAGTTTCCGACGACCAAATCCACCCAGAAGGCTTTGGACACTTGTCCAAGGCTATAGTAGAAGGCACATGCCTAAAGAGTCAAGTTGTGGGGCTTAACCCGGAACCATGTGGTTGAGAAGAAAACTTCTTACCATGCAACCCCGCTATGATTTTCGTCGCACCTTCTAGCTGGACATACTGTACCAAACTGACAGACCAGTAGTTACGCTTATTGCTATGGCAATAGATTTGATGCTGTCTTATAAAAGAAGAGCACTATAACAGTCGTATTGCTAATTAAGTGTCTAAAAGGTGTTTACTAATTATTCCTATCCTACTTGTGGTGCAAGAACTTTACCTTGGTTAAAAACACTCTCCAGATCCAATGAAAATGAGCTACATACTAAAAGCAATTGCATTTCTCTTCAATTGCCCACTAAATGGCAATTACAGTACCAAAGGAACAGCGTATGTACCTAAAGTCCAAACCGATAACAGTTCTGCTTACGGGACGCACATCGGGTCACGGAAAACAACTTCAAGACGAGATTCTACCTGCATAAAAATTAAGTTACATAACAAGTCCTCAACGAGTCGCTCAAAATATATCTGGCTACTGAAAGAATCTGGTTTATTACCCTTACAGATCCAATAATCGATTTCATAAAAAGCAAACCAACCTGTACATACATACCTCATACCCTAATTCCATCCAATATCCACTATCTTAAAGTTAGAAATATTTTATCCTCTTTGAAGAAAATCGGCTATACAGTAATCCCTCGCCATATCGCGGTTCTTCGATCGCGGTTTATTATTTAAGCTTACGTCAATTCCTCCGTGGTGGTGTTTTGGGTTTATGATAAAATATATATAAACAAATTATAAAAACAATTCTAAAAAAAATATACAGTACAGTACTGTTTCTATTTTACGGATTTTCACCTATCGCGGGGTTTTTTGGAACGTAACACCTATGATACTCGAAGGAGTACCGTAAACCCAGAACATCTGAATCGTTGCTTTGTTGTAGATATTCTTCAACATTTTTAGTGTCAAGACCTCTTCCACCGAATATATGACCTACATAGCCATTCCTCACTTTCACCAAATTTTATTGTTATCATTATAAGTTATATGGAATACTAGCAGTATCGCCCGGCGTTGCTCGGGTTTGTAAGGGAAATAACTATATAAGCATTTTTAAAGTAAAGTTTAATAGCCATCTCAATATGGCTAACCACAAGGGGGTGGTTACTGTAGTTTTTTACGTTCTGAGATTTAATAATACATTTTTAGAGAGTTACTTCCTTTATATAATAGCAAAAGAATGCATTAAAAATGGGAAAAAATGATGGTAAATTTTTTTTTAAATCGTAGACTCATCGTAGACGCGCGCTAATACCCAGAAGGGCTGGATATGAATCACGACTATAAGATACCCGGTTTTGGTTAAACTGCACCGCAAAATGTGGGAGTAGTTAGGAATCTAAATCTAAATTACAACCTTTCTTTTATATATAAAGATATGTCAGAGCTCAGTTGTACTCTCTGCGTTGTCTTAATACCTTTTGACCGTCGAATTTGGTGTTTTATTAATCATCCTATGAAATTATGCAAGTAACATCTACAAAAGAAATTAGAAAAAAATATTATTGCTCAGACGTAGGAGTGGCTGTGTGGTAAGTAGCTAGCTTACCAACCACATGGTTCTGGATTCAGTCCCACTGCGTGGCACCTTGGGCAAGTGTCTTCTACTATAGCTTCGGGCTGACCAAAACCTTGTGAGTGGATTTGGTAGACGGAAATTGAAAGAAGCCCGTCGTATATATGTATATGTATGTATGTATGAATGTATGTATGTATGTATGTATGTATGTATGTATGTATGTATGTATGTATGTATGCATTTATGTATGTATGTATGTATGTATGTATTTATGTATGTATGTATGTATGTATGAATGAATGAATGTATGTATGTATGTATGAATAAATGTATGTATGTATGTATGTACGTATGTATGTATGTATGTATGTATGTATGTATGTATGTATGTATGTATATGTTTGTGTGTTTGTCCCCACTTGACAACCGATGCTGTTGTGTTTACGTCCCCGTAACGTAGCGGTTCGGCAAAAGAGACCGATAGAATTAGTACTACAATTACAAAGACTACGTCTTGGGGTCGATTTGCTCGATCGACTAAGGGCGTTGCTCCAGCATGGCCACAGTCAAATGACTGAAACAAGTAGAAGAGTAAAAGAGAAAGAGCTTCTGCTTTGATTTTGTTGCGAAATTCCTCGTATTTATGCATTTTTCTTGTGTGTTTCCATTATTTCAAACCGTTTTGTGTCTGTTACTTCTGACTTTTCTATTTGTATCTGCGGGTTCGATTTGTTTTGTGACACCTGACAAAATACCTAACAGTTATATCACACTTTGCCTTCCATACTAGACATTCCTCAATCTCAGGTCTCATCCATACTTTCTCTACACTTCCACCATTTATTCTCTCCACGCATCCGGATTACATAACTCACTATTTCTTTTATACTCGTCAAATATATGTGTGTGTGTATACATCTGTGCATGTGTGTTAGTGTGTGTGTATTTATAAGTATGTATATGTGTGAATGTTTATTGTTATATTTAACAATTTGAAGTTATGTACCTATATATATATATAATATTATTTAAACCACCTGATGAATGACTGTAACTCGAAAATTTAAAGAAATTAACAGTCATGAAACGATCGTAGTGTTATATTAATTATATTTTTTAAATAATTTTGTTATTTATTTAAATGATATAAATTAAATAATCTTATGTATTGGCTTAAGTTTTTCATTGTATGATTTGCCTAATAGTGGTTTTATCTCTAATTTAATATAATATAATATTTTACTATAAAATTGGATTCAATCCTAAATCTGATTTTTCCCTGTAAGTTTGGATTTATTCCCTAATATTTATTATTATATATATATATATATATATATATACATGCTTGTATGTATGGATGTATTTATGCATGTATTTATGTATATATGTATGTATATGTATTTACGTACATATTTACATATGTATGTATTCATGCATGTATATATGTGTATGCATGTAATTACGTACGTACTTATGTATGCACGTATGTATGTATGTATGTATGTATGTATGTATGTATGAATGAATGTATGTATGTATGTATGTATGGTTAGCGTTGCTTCAGCATTTCAAAGCTTTATAATTTTCATGCTTAGCCATTCTCACTTTTTATTTTGTCATCCATTTCTTCCCCTACAAAACACCCTATGAGCCCCACTTTTACCTCTTTCTCTATCTCTGCACCCCTCGCGCATAACAAATGTATTTATTCATTCACGTATTTATACCGGACTGTCAGATAAATTTGTTTGTATTTTTTACTACTTGGCACGTCGTCATCATACGTCTGAAAAAAGGTGATATTTATACAAATTTTAAAAAATGATTAACAAAAAGTTGTAGAAGAAGAATGGCGCTACAAAAAACCCCGATAAAGCACTGCGGCAAAAATAAAATATTTCCGTGTTAATTCAAATACCTGGAAAAAGAATTAAAATAAATGGAAAGATATGAACGAATTTATCTGACAAACCAATTTAATTCTGTGCTCCTTAAAAAAAAGATTATGGTCGGCTCCATTTGTCAGAGTCTTTTTAAACCTCTTAAATGGTTTTTGCCTGGATTTTCCCCAGACAGCAGATAATATAACTGTTTCTCTTCATCGAGGTAATACTCTCATTTTTGTTTTTAATTTTATATCATTCGTTGTCAATGCTTATTTTATTTTCGTTAACTGCCAGTCGAATTTTCATCGACTTCCAAATGTGACAAACTGTCCAATCTGCTTAAAATGTTTATTTGATTATTTTCAAATGATTCCCTGTGCGCCATTTAAATCCTTTCTATCTTTGCAAAAGTTTGCTCCCTCCTGATGATCGCTTGCCTGAAACTCGGAGCAACTTTTATGAAGTTTTAGGTTTCAATAAATTCAATAATATATTTTATTTGGTAGTGGCGTGCTATTTTTTCCTGCCTTATTTTGGGCTCATATATATATATACGTATAACCCTTGCATTTCATATTCTATCTTTACTTAGGGGAAAGAATAGCAGAAAATGTATATATATATATATATATATATATACTGTAAGTTTCAGTCAAGAATATTCCTACACCATCAGATAAAGCGTATTTGAAAAAACTGACTGTAAAAGCAGAGGATATTTTGTGTAGAATGAGAAGACTTGCGTATTTCAACGACACAGATTCACGACTGAATATTCATGGAAAATAAATGCAGATGGAAATGGAAATCCCATTAGTCATAAAGTATACTTATACTCTTATACTTAATGTGAATTAAATTTCATAAAGTTCATAACTTCCTAGCAGATAACTTGTAGTTTGTGTAGAGAACAAAAAAACTTCACTCTCTCCCATAAAATCAGAAATTTCTGTACTGTCAATATGAATGATTCTAAAAGAAACTACTCAAACAATATCATTGACGCATAGAAGGTAAACTTGAACTTGTTCAATCCGGAAGCTAAGTAAAGCCCAATGATCGAAACATGTTCGTGGTGTAATTGACAATAACACCGTTGTTGTGTATTGAGTAACTCGTTGTCTGAGTACATTGAGGAGTGGATTTTCTTTTGACTTAAGCCACTATTGCTACCATCTTACAATCATGCTCATATCAGTATGTGTATATATCTCTATCTCTATCTATCTATCTATCTATCTATCTATCTATCTATCTATCTATCTATCTATCTATCTATCTATCTATCTATCTATCTATCTATCTAATCTATCTATCTACCTATCTATCTATCTATCTATGTATCTATGTATCTATCTATCTATCTATCTAATCTATCTATCTATCTATCTATCTATCTATCTATCTATCTATCTATCTATCTATCTATCTATATATATATATCTATATATATATATATATATATTATATATATATATATATATATATATATATATATATATATGTATATATATATTATATATAGGCTTTCATTTCATACACGCCAGCACAATTTGATTCGTTCTCAATCGAAAGACACCTGTTATTATTTTCTTGTTGTTTCTATTTGTAATTTTGTACCATGATGTTTTCAGTTTTTTGTCTTTGTTGCGGTACACATTCTCAAGCTTTCTTATAAAAAATCTAATGCTCTTAACTTAGACTTTTTTTG
This sequence comes from Octopus sinensis, assembly GCF_006345805.1. Taxonomy (NCBI): domain Eukaryota; kingdom Metazoa; phylum Mollusca; class Cephalopoda; order Octopoda; family Octopodidae; genus Octopus; species Octopus sinensis. The sequence goes on along the minus strand of NC_043001.1, from coordinate 9,512,832 downwards.
CGGCAACCAGATCGAACTGTCTCTGTAACTGCCCGAAACAGTAAGGACTACTGGTAACTTAACTGAGGAAAGAAGGACATGAATGACCCGTCCTTTTTTGCCTGTCCTTCTAATTGTTGTATCTCTTGTCTGCATTTTCATCGTCTATCTGTTCGAATGTTTTATTGTCCTCTATCGCGTTTTCGTTCCATTATATATACATATACATACATACACACACACACACACACACACACACCCACATCCACACACACACACACACACACACACACATATATATATGCATATATATATATGTGTGTGTGTGTGTGTGTGTGTGTGTGTGTGGTGTGTGTGTGTGTTTGTGTGTGTCTGTGTGTGTCTGTGTATGCGTGCGAGTGTGCGTATCTTATGTAAGTATATCAGATATTTACATACGCACGTATACGAATGTTATGTATATGCGTATTATATCTATCTATCTATCTATCTATCTAGACACAAGCACACACACATTTATACACGAGGTGGGGCTGAAAAATTCCTGGCTTTGGGGGAAAGAAAATGCTGGGGATCACTTAATTATGGATTTATTCAACATATTCTCTTCTCAGAATCACACACTTATCGCAGCGGGCCATCGATTTTTCTAAGCCCTGTAAAAGAGCTCAGATGTTTGGTCCTCCAATCAAGCCTTTCACGATCCCTTTAAAGCCAGGAACTTTATATATGCTTATACACGCGCGCTCACTTTCATGCACTACCCCAAAATGTATGTGTACACACGGACAGTAGATTCTAATTTGTTAGATGAAACCTAATAAGAATTGCAGAACTTACATTTAAAGATAGATATGCACGCCAGACGTACATTTTATGCATGCAGAGAAAAATTCTAACTTTCTGTTACAGCATGTCTGACAATTGTAACAGTGACCTTACGAAATTCGTGATATTGTGCGCTGTAGTGAATTTCCTATACCATATATTGTTGGACCTAGATTGCATAACATTGGAACCTCTGTGATGTTTTTCGAATTAATGTCTCGGTTTTATTTATTTAATTTTGGAGAAACGTAATGAGAGAAATTTCTTTATTTAAATAAGTAGTTGTAACGGAAATTCAACTTATCTCAAGATGTATTCGCTTGTTTCTTCAGAGGTTGTATCTCTTTGAAATTCTTTAAAACATTTTAGATGTTCTTTGAAGTCCTTTGAATATTCTTTGAATATCTACACTTCTCTTTTGCAACTCGTATTTTTCTTTGAAAATGCTCTGTAAACTGTTATCAAATGCATTTCTGGATTTTGTTGACGTTTTGTACCAAAATTATTTTAATTTGTTATACATACAAACATACATATACATTCATGCATACATACATATATAAATATATATATATATAATATATATATATATATATATATATATAGATATATATATATATATATATATATACATATACATACCATACATACATATACACACACACACAGACACACACACACACACACACATATATATAGATAAATAAATAAATATATATATATCATTATATACAGGTATGACCATAAGCTGCTTTATCCATTTCTTTATTAGTATTAGAAATGAGTAAAGCAACTTATGGCCATCCTTATATATATATATATATATATATATATATATATATATATATGTTCAATTTGGGTATGAACCTTGTAGTTTGCATTAGGAAGCCCGCATACAGGTATCGAGTAACAGACACGGTTTTACTGTGAAAACCGTTCGTATTAGTGAAGATACATAAAGAAATCCGTGAATATCCGTGAAAAATATAGATAAAATATGCAAACAAGAGAAGCTGGATTTGAGCAAACACATTTTGTTGCATAATCTCCGCTTTACCAGCAGATCATTGCCAAAATATTATCATATAATATATTGAATACTACTTGTTATTTCAGTAATATTGGTAAGCACGGATTCTTCAGATATAAACATAAAGAGTTTGCTAAAGTTCGCTAAAGCAAACAATATTCCATACAATGTATACCACAAGTTGATTCTATTGTGATAATTTCATTTGCATATCACAATTGAAACCAAAATCAGTTACCATTACATCGTAAACCACAAATTCCCTTCAGCCGGCCCAAGAGAGCGGTCCTAAATAAAACAAAGCTTAAAGGAAAATAAGGAAATAGATAGGTAATATATGAGCAAACAGACAAAAAATAATTTATCTTACCTTTGTGTCTGCGTAGATCTTAACTCTTAATATCTAGCGTTTTTGCTAAGGTCGAGAGGTTGTCTGAGCAGAACAGTTAAGCATAATACGGTCTACTTTACTCACAGTTATTTACTATTTCAAACTGATTTTCAATCAACCTACTTATCCACTTCGTATAATCGCGCATCGAACTAAATAATTAATAGCGACGTTAGAGATCAAGCCTACCTTTTGGTAAAAATACTGCTTCTATCACCATTAATTATGGTTTAATAATCACACTGGCAATGAGAATCTATATATCGTTGATGGGAAATTCAGCTGTTATTGTACTGCTGGATATCTTCCACTGAGGAACCCACTGCAGGGTGAAATCATATGATCTGGCAGTTCTGTCAAACATACCAGACAATTGTCGTCTGTCAACAATATAGTTATGTGTTCTTTTATGCACCATGTGTCCTCATGAGAGACCCTCTCAAGGTAAACAGTGCAGTATTCTATTTCTAACACAACCTCCACATTAAAGTGAGGATCAAGTTTAACTTTTGTTATAGATTAATATATATATATATATATATATATATATATATATATATATATATGTATATATATAGAGAGAGAGAGAGGAAGAGAGAGATAACTTATCTCTATGTGCTTAAATTTTCTCCTCTCTTCCTCTCTACCTTATTCGGAATGCATCTCCTCCACGTTTCCCTACCTAATATACTTTGTATTTTTCTCCACTTCTGTATTTTTCTCTACCCCGTTTAATTAGGTTTAACTTCCCCTTTTCCTTTCTGCGACAATACTTCCCTTCTTCCTTTCTGTCTCAAATATAGATACACTTTCTTCATTAGCTTATGATAACTAATCATCGTGGCACTCCGTCGGTTTCGACGACCAGGGTTCCAATCAACGGAACAGTCTGCTCGTGAAATTAACGTGCAAGTGGCTGAGCACTCCACAGTCATGTGTACCCTTAACGCAGTTCTCGGGGAGATTCAGCGTGACACAGAGTGTGACAAGGCTGGCCCTTTGATATACAGATATAACAGAAACAGGAAGAAAGAGTGAGAGGAAGAGTACAACAGGGTCCCCCACCACTAGCTGCCAGAGCCTCGTGAAGCTTTAGGTGTTTTCGCTCAATAAACACTCACAACGCCCGGTCAGAGAATCGAAACCGTGATCCTACGACCACGAGTCCGCTGCTCTAACCGCTGGGCCATTGTGCCTCCACACACCCTATATTGTAATACTTGTAGATACGTGTCAGTTTGGCCTTCGATTTTCATTCTTTCATTCCTTTTTCTCTTCTTCCATTTCTTTTTAGTTTTCTTTCTCCTCTCTCTCCTTTAGTCTTTCCTTTTAACTTTTCTCATTTTCTGCTTCAACTTAGCTTTTATTACGTTGGAAAAAAAATTCCCGGTGCGTTTTTGATATAATCACTTTGAGGGTACCTTTTCCAATACTGACAGTAATATAAGCATTCCTTGTTACAGCGTTTTTATTTTTTTATTTTATTTTCAGTTACACCAGAGTTGTTAAATTCGAGTCGATTTTACCCTTAAAAACGGAATTTAGTTCAGCCCTATATCAGACACTGCGTGCTGTGTAAACCCAAAGGGGTCTCTTAAGAAATGGAAGCAACTCGAGGATTTCGTTCCGTCGATGGAAATGAAGCATTAAGTGTCCAGCTATGTCCTTGATAGTTTGGTCGGTTTCGTTCAGGAAGTTTTTCCTTCGTAGATTCCACTCTATCTGGACGACCAAGTTTTGTCAATACTGAGCTTCTGAAAACTGTAATTACTCTTTTTACTCTTTTAACTCTTTTGTTTCAGTCATTTGACTGCGGCCATGCTGGAGCACCGCCTTTAGTCGAGCAACTCGACCCCGGGACTTATTCTTTGTAAGCCCAGTACGTATTCAATCGGTCTCTTTTTGCCGAACCGCTAAGTGATGGGGATATAAACACACCAGCATCGGTTGTCAAGCAATGCTAGGGGGACAGACACAGACACACAAACACGCACACACATATATATATACATATATACGACGGGCTTCTTTCAGTTTCCGTCTACCAAATCCACTCACAAGGCTTTGGTCGGCCTGAGGCTATAGTAGAAGACACTTGCCCAAGGTGCCACGCAGTGGGACTGAACCCGGAACCATGTGGTTGGTAGACAAGCTACTTACCACACAGCCACTCCTGCGCCTATTGCTGAAAATTCAAAGCAGACTACACGTGAAATGGCAAAACATTTCAATTCAAGTTACATTTATATCATAAAACACCTTCATAAACAAGAAGAAATGTCTAAATTTGGTTCTGTGGGTCATTTGTCACCTGAATTCTTCTCAGCTTAATCAAAGAGTTGCCCTCTATACATGATTGAAGAGTAGGCTTGCTACAGAATCTTTCTTTGGCAGGTTCATCACAATTAATGAAACGCTGGTTCTCTGTAATCATATCGAACCAAAGCAGTAATGGTTAGCACCCAATGACAAAGAAGCACCCGCCATATAACACCGAAAAATCTTTTGCGACTTTCTCCATCTTGAAATGCAGCAAAACTTTCGTTTTAACCTAAAACATATTATTTCTCTTGATCTGTGTGCTGTGTGTAGGATCGTTAACACCTCCGGGCAAAATTGTTCACGGTATTTCGCTCGTCTTTACGTTCTGAGTTCAAATTCTACCATGGTCGGCTTTACCTTTTATCCTTTCGGGGTCAATCAAATAAATTCCAGTTGATTAAAGTGGTCGATGTAACCGATTTGCCCCTTCCCTGAAATTGATGGCCTTGTGCCAAAATTTGAAACCGATGTTTTTTATTTCTCTAATTATTCTTTTGGGTCAACTTCTTTCTATCAGTAATTCTCAATTATATTTTATTGTACGTCGCTTTACCGGCAGTTAAATGTCAAATAATTGTTTTGCTTTTAAGCATTAACATCTTTTGATATTCTGACAACTTTTTATGCTTCTACTTTATAACAAAATCTTAGTCGTAGTTAAAAGTGCTAACGCGAAACTCACTCACTCACTCACTCGCTCACTCGCTCATCCACTCACTCACTCTCTCATCCACTCACTTACTCACTCACTCACTCACTCATCCACTCATTCACTCAGTCACTCTCACTCACTTACTCACCCAGTCGCTCACTCACTCCCACTCACTCACTCTCTCACTCACTCCTGTGTATACTCTCTTTTTAAACCGAAGCCAAGAGCGAGAATAAACTGTAATCGCGAGATTTCAGTTTTTCCTGTTTTCGTTCTTAATAAAATAAATGCTCTACAGCATGTATTGAGTTCTGCTTTCTCATTCGTTTCATAAAGGAACGCACGTATCTTTGCAAACATACACACACACACACACATACACACAAACACCAACAAGCACACTCACAAACGTGCACACACACACACACATATGTGTACGGGCGTGAATATATATATATATATATATATATATATATATATATATATATATATGTATATATATATAAATACACACATACACACACCCACGGACGCACACACACACACACACATACACCACATATATATACAGCAATTTCACTGCAGTGGCACAGCAGCGCCACCTTCAATTTATTAATCAATCAAATCACGTCCAGCACTTAATTAGTGCAGTAGTTATTTTATTCCATCGATCTTTATCTGATGAACCGTTCAGCTAATGCACACAAATGGACACAGCATAAAACAGCATCTGCTTCTACACTAGCGTAAACGTTAACACACACACACACACACATACAAGACACACACACACACAAGACACACACAAGACACACACACATACAATACACACATACAAACTCACATACAGACTCACAGACGCACGCACACAGACATTTACACAGACATACACATAGGTACGTATATGCTTCAAGGACGTCTACACAGTTTTCATTCTTAATTATATTTGATTTTCAGACTAAATAATATACGGTTTGAGAAGCTTTATAATTGTGGTGGTATGTTAAAACACATTAATGTCTATTTATATAACAAGTTCTCAAGAGTTCTTCTGTGGGCTTCAAAGGTTTCTCAAAAATATATTGGAGCTGTAAAGAGACAAAATTACTTAAACAAATTTTACTTTCAGCACTTGTTCAAAACATGTTATAGTATGAATGTATGTATGTTATATAAAGTCTCTCAAGGCGGCGAGCTGGCAGAAACGTTAACGCGCCGGGCAGTATTTCGTCTGCCGCTACGTTCTGAGTTCAAATTCAACCGAGGTCGACTTTGCCTTTCATCCTTTCGGGGTCGATAAATAAAGTACCTGTTTCGCACTGGGGTCGATATAATCGACTTAATCCATTTGTCTGTCCTTGTTTGTCCCCTCTGTGTTTAACCCCCTGTGGGTAGTAAAGAAATAACTATTTCGTCTGTCGTTACGTTTTGAGTTCAAATTCCGCCGAGGTCGACTTTGCCTTTCATCCTTTCGGGGTCGATAAATAAAGTACCAGTTTCACACTGGGGTCGATGTAATCGACTTAATCCCTTTGTCTGTCCTTGTTTGTCCCCTCTATGTTTAACCCCTTGTGGGCAATAAAGAAATACATATAAAGTCTCTTGTGAAGGCGCGTGGCTTAGTGGTTAGAAGTATTTGCCGCACGATCGTACGGTTGTAAGTTCGATTCTCGGCGACGATTTCTAACCATGAGCCAGGCGTTTTATTTCACGTTGCTCCAGTTTACTGAGATGGAAAAAATGAGTCGTATCTGTATTACAAAGAAGCAGCCTTGTCACATTCAGTGTCACGCTGAATCTCCCTGAGAACTACGTCAAGGGTACGTGTGTCTGTGGAGGACTCGGCCACTTCTATGCTAGTTTCTAATTTCCCGAGCAGGCTCAGCTGGAACATTTATCATCGTCAGCGATGAAGTGTTAGTATGTGCGTGCGCACGTGAGTAATTGATGAAAATTTGGGTAAAATCCTTGTACTATGCTATGCAAAGCTCGTCCACAGCTATTGGCTACCTAATGCCATACAGTGAGAATACTCCTTACATTGGATATACAACCGGAATTCCATAGTATCTGTAGAGTTTGTACGAAGAGTTATTCCGGGTTTGACGATGTGCAGAATCAGTTTTAATGATATGGAATCAAGAATATCGTTGAATCTGGGGTAAAAGGGGTTAATAAATCTAAATTCAGGCTGATATCTAGTGCCGAACCGCTAAGTTAAAGGAAAGTAACCATACCAACACCGGTTATCAATCGGTGATGGAGCGGGGGTCAAACACAAACTCAAAAATTAACTACCAAACTACTTTGATAAAATAGTCTCAGTCAGATTTGACTGTCAAAAATTAAGCAGTGTTGAGAAAAAATACACTTGAGTATTAAAGCAGTGATGACAATAAATGAACACAAATACAGATGTATCTATACTTTTGTGAAAGCGCATAGCCTAATGGTTAGGGTGCTGGACTTAAGATCGCTAGGTCGTATGTTCGATCCCTGGGTCGAGTGGCGAATTGTATTCTGGAACAAAACACATCATTTCACTCAGATTTAAGTGGAGTTACCCTGCGATGAACTATTTTTCCGATCGGGGACGAATGATGGCCTGCTTACCTAGCCAGCAACATGGCATCACACAGAAGCTAAAACGATTCAAAGTGCATTGTGATCGATCATTGATGTACAACAACATCCAATAGGCTGGTTGATCACGTGATATACATTTTGGTTTAAGAAGGAAACCAAATACTTCAGCAGTTCTGCCCAGGAATTTAGCTCTGTCCCCTCGAAGCATTTAAACATCGGTTTGTTGAGAATTACGAACTGAATGAAGTGTTTCGAATGGAACGAATAGCCAATGTAATCAGAATTCACATCGAGACTAATGCTGCTGCCACCTACTGCCAACATTAAACGAGAAATAAGAGACCTTCAGTATTAAAGATTGAATCAAAACACACATTTAAGATAAAGATCATAACTAAAGTTTTAAATTCGTTTTACAACCGTATAAGTTGTATAGCTTCAGTTTCAAGTCAGAATTCAATTTTAAGACCAGTTTTAAAGTTTTCTCTCTCTTCATTGCAAATATTTCTAAAATTTCTCTTTACGTGGCAAATCTTTAGCTTCTATTTTCAATAGTATGTATTCAAAACTCACAAATATCTCAAACGAATATTGAATATATACATATCAAGTAGCAGATTTTGAAGTAGATAACCCAAACAACCATATTTAATACAATTCAATGCTTCTTTTCTATCTGATAGATTTTTTTTTCTTTACGTCCTAAATTACTGTAAGTAAAATCAATAGTCCAAAACTAAGTAGGCTATTGATTTTAAATCTTTGTGAAAACCCACACCGCTTATTCCTTTAGAAATCATTATCATAATGGCCATGGTAACTCTTGCAGCACTGATAATGATCAAACGTAAGATGTGAGCCATTCAAAAATCTGAGTCAATTTTGCATCAATAAAAAGATGTTCAGTGTAATTTTATATGATTTAAGAAAAAATATAGATAATAAAAAAAACTCATCAAATCAACCAGAGAAGTCACAGAAGAGAAATTAAATAAAAACTATAAAACTATATTACACCCACACCCAAACACACACATGCATATATATATATATATGTGTGTGTGTGTGCATATATGGATATGTGCGTGTGTATATATATATATGTGTGTGTGTGTGTGTGTTGTGTTTAAGTATATTTGTGTGTGTGTCTGTGTAGAAAAAGAAAGGGTGAAAGTGAGAGAGAGAGAAGGAGGGAGAAAATTATGTTACAAATTTTCCTAACATAAAAATGCTTGCAATTTGATTTGATCATTTTTACTTACTTCTAAGCCACATAAAATGTTCAGAGAACATCTTTTATTGATGCGAAATTGCTCCAGAGAAAGAAAATTGTCATTTCAGGACTAGGGAGGGGGAAAAAATAATATTAACAACAACGAAATGATAACAACAAAGCAAAACAATGGAAAGTTACAAGTCAAAAATATTCTTTACAATGAAACCAGCTTCGTGTCTGAAACATGGAGGCAAAGTACTTGAATATACTTAGAGTACAATATTTAAAAGTACATGGTCGATAAAGACAACTGACTGCTCTTCCTTGTAATGGGCTCTTCATGTTTTGTAGTTACAAAAGATTGGATAGGAAGAAAGGCCCCTTTTTATGCTAGAAATTCTAATTATAGCTTCGTGAGAGACACAGTTAATATATTGTTTGTTTATCCGTCGTTGGACATCAGTGTGTGTGTGTGTGTGGGGGGGAGCATGGTGTTTCCGGCCGTGGCCATCAGTCAAATGTGTGCTTGGAAGGTTCTACAAGTTGGGGCGATGACGACGACGACGACGACCACCACCACCACCACAACCACCACTACAACTTCAAAACAACAATAACACACTACCACCACCACAATTACCACCACAACCACCACCACCAACACCACCACCACCACCACTACCACCACCACCGCCACAACCACCACTGCCACCACCACCCTCTGTTGGGACGGAAGGCAAGAAATTCGCCCAGGACTTTAGTAGTTCGCGTTTCCTTCGAGCTCCTGCAACCATGTTCCGTTTGTAGGAGTGGCACCACCCCTTTTGGCGTATCTTCGCCAGGCAGGGCGGTCTTGTGTTTACGTTTCCCAGGTATCAGGAAGCATTGAATGTGTTCTTGAACCGCTTTTAACGCGTTATTAGAAGTGAATGTAGACGCGATTACAAGACCAAGTGTTCGGTGACGTGACAAAGTTGTTGATAAAATTTAAAATTACCAAACAGTTCTCTTATATTAACGATATTTAAGGCTGGGTGGGGGCACAATATTCATTTATTGAACAATGAGTTGCTTTGTTGCTGCTGTTGTTACTGTTATTTAACTTGTGGTATTTGAGTTGATAAGGCTGTGAGCTGGCAGAAACGTTAGCGCGTCGGGCGAAATGCTTCGCGGTATTTCGCCTGCCGCTACGTTCTGAGTTCAAATTCCGCCGAGGTCTATTTTGCCTTTCATCCTTTCGGGGACGATAAATTAAGTACCAGTTACGCACTGGGGTCGATATAGTCGACTTAATCCGTTTGTCTGTCCTTGTTTGTCCCCTCTGTGTTTAGCCCCTTGTGGGTAGTAAAGAAATAGGTATTTCGTCTGCCGCTACGTTCTGAGTTGAAATGTTGCAATCTTTGCCTTTCGTCCTTTCGAAGTCGATAAAATAAGTACCAGTTACGCACTGGGATCGGTGTAATCGACAAATCCTCTCCCACCAAAATACTGGTCTTGTGTCAAAATTTGAAACCGATATAGACAGTAACAACAACGTCAAACCCAGCTACATGTGACAAGGCGATCACATGTAGCGTTAGGATACTGATAAGGTAAAACGGTAGTTACGTGGTCTGTTAGGAGTAACAGTGATAGTAACAACAGCCGCAACACTATCACCATGAACAAGCGTTGATCACATGTGGCGGTAGAAGCAGGAAAGACAACAATAGCAATAACAACAACGGCAACAACGATTGCAATATAAGTCATGTAGCGGTTAATGTGGCAGTCACAGTAACAGCGGTCACATGACCTTATGAATTAGTAGGCGTGACGCATTGTCTGTAGCAATACTATCTACACGAGTAACGATATCGCATGTGGTAGGTTTAAGAGACAATGTCATGGCAGTAACATGAAATCTAGCAGAAACAGAGCTGATGCAGCGCGGTAAAGTTACATCAATCAGAAGAAAGAGAGACTTCAGCAGGAGAGGGGGAGGGAGAGGGAGAGGGAGAGGGAGAGAAAGATATATAGATAGATAGATAGATAGAGAGAGAGAGAGAATTTACCAGTCTCGTTATACGTAAGATGAGTGGGAGCTGTAATATCGAATGAGCAACGCCACCACCGCCATCACCACCACCACCACCGCCGCCGCCGCCGCCACCACCACCACCATCGCCTTCACCAACACCATCATCTATCACCACTCATTACAGCCATCACAGCCGCTGCTACCACCACGACCGCCGTCACCACCAGCACCACAACAAACTACTACTACTACCATCACCATCATCATCACCATCAACAACAACAACAACAACAAAGCCGAACCAAATGACGGAGTCTCTACGTGGTTGCTCGATTTGTTAGAAACAGCAATCAAATCTCACTGAAATAAACGCTATCGTCTTTGAAAAGGTTGGGGGAGGCAAGTGAAGAGTTCCTGGAACATGTAAAAGGAAGGAATGGCCAAAGTTGGAGTGTCTTTGATCATAGGTTTTCTCAAACAGGGATGAACTAGTGTTAAACAACAACGGCGACGGTAACAGCATCGTGAACAATGAGGACTCTAGGTGGTCGTTCACTCCGCTAAAAATAGCAACCGCATCCCATATCATACCCTACCAACTAAAAGATATGTGAAGGCGCTTGGCCTCGTGGTTAGGATTTTGCCCTCTCGACTGCTTGAGCGCTGGTTCGATTCACGGACCTAGTTGTGCTTTGTGTTCTTGAGCAAAACACTTCATTTCCCGTTGCTCCAGTCCACTCAGCCGTATATGGTTAACCTCACGACGGAATAGCACCCCCTGACTAGGGGGAAGGTTGTCCTGTTCGCCTAACCAGTGGAGTGGCGTCATTCGAAAAGTAAAACAATGCTAATCACACTGTGACCAGCGATGCATAACAACATCCGACAGTCCGGTGAACACTGCGTGATGCCGTGATTAGACGATATAGTATTGAGCGAACTGTGCACAATGTTTGCGAAAAGACTGGATGGTCACAGATGGATTATCTTTGATCACAGGTTTTCTAGAAAAGAGCTGATTTAGGGCGAAATGTGGGCAACAAATGTAACTGACCTTGAAAAGATCTGGAAAAATGAATTAAAAAAAACGACGTCTCACATTTGCAAGAAGTACGACTACTTGAGCAAACAAGTGAACTTTGACCTGCTAAAAATAGCAGCCAAATCTCTCTTATATTCTACGATTAAATAGATCTCCAAGGATGCAGTGGATCTCCAAGGTCAGTGGTTCTTAGGTATTTGTAAAAATTATTTCTGGGACCCTTTTCCTCCCAGTTTTACTCCGGTGGGCCCTCATGGTCAGTCAATGTTTAAAAATCTTGAATAAAATCATGTTAAAATATTTTGTTGTATTGTTGTACAAGTATTCTTGTGTTCGTTTATTTTATGACTTGTTTCAGTCATTTGACTGCGGCCATGCTGGAGCACCGCCTTTGGTCGAAGAAATCGACCCCAGGAAGCCTAATACTTATTTTATGGGTTTCTTTTGCCGAACCGCTATGTTTCAGGGACGTAATCACGCCAAGATCAGTTGTGAAGCGATGTTGGGGGGACAAACACAGACACACACACATACATATATACATAACAGGCTTCTTTCAATTTCCGTCTACCAAATCCATTCACAAGGCTCTGGTTGGCCCGAAGCTGAGTACCTGCACAAGGTGCTATGCAATGGGATTGAACTCGGAACAATGTTGTTGAGACGCATGAGCAATTTATTGGAAATAAATTTTAATGACAAAATCTTATATGTCCCCTAAGGTCCCCTGGCTGAGCACCGGTGCATTTGACAATGTAGTTAGAGACGGCGTTAACAAGAAGCGCTAGCTTTAGCCTGGGTCCTGTCGAGTATTGATGTGGTCGATGAAGATTCATTTGGGGTTAACTAGCAACAACAACAACAACAGCTGCAGTGGAGGCACAATGGCCCAGTGGTTAGGGCAGCGGACTCGCGGTCATAAGAACGCGGTTTCGATTCCCAGACCGGGCATTGTGATTGTTTATTGAGCAAAAATACCTAAGCATCATGAGGCTCCGGCGGGTAGTGGTGGTGGTGAACCCCGCTGTACTCCTTCACCACAACTTTCTCGCACTCTTTCTTCCTACTTCTCCCACAAAGCAAAAGAACCATGGTGTAACCCACTATGGTGTGGTAAATTTTCAGACCCTAGTCTAGATTGCAAATCCTCTGTACCCCAGGATGGTTCAGTTCTCCACCCGTTAAAAGCCACCGTTTACGGAATGAGAATAACAACGTAGCTTTCGCGCCCATGCAACCGCCAGTTTATCGCGTGTGGTGGGTGGATCTTCAAGTTGCTGCATGCATTCTTAGTAGCTTAGAGTAGGCTCGAATTAGAGATTATTCTTTGTGGCAAATGGCGTGAGTCCTGATTGGAAGGAGAAGAAGAAGAAGTAGAAGAAGAAGAAGAAGAAGGAGGAGGAGGAGGAGGAGGATAAGAAGAAGAAGAAGACGACGACGAAGAAGAAGAGGGAGGAGGGGGAGAAGAAGAAGAAGGAGGAGGAGGAGGAGAAGAAGAAGAAGGAAAAGAAGAAGAAGAAGAGAAGAAGAAGAAGAAGAAGAAGAAGAGAAGAAGAAGACAGCAGCAGTAACAACAGCAGCAAGAACAGTAGCAAGAACAACAAGAACATTCCGTTAGAACTCACAACCACACAGTGATCTCTGAGTTCGCATATGACTAAATGGTGTGTTCGATGAAGGTTTTTTTTAGGTTAACTAATAACAACAACAACAACAGCAACAGTAGCAATAAAAAGAACAACAACAGCAACAGTAGCAATAAAAAGAACAACAACAGCAACAGTAGCAATAAAAAGAACAACAACAGCAACAGTAGCAATAAAAAGAACAACAACAGCAACAACGACAACAATGCTCCATTAGAACTCACAAAGGCGCAGGAGTGGCTGTGTGGTAAGTAGCTTGCTTACCAACCACATGGTTCGGGGTTCAGTCCCACTGCGTGGCACCTTGGGCAAGTGTCTTCTGCTATAGCCCCAGGTCGACCGAAGCCTTGTGAGTGGATTTGGTAGACAGAAACTGAAAGAAGCCCGTCGTATATATGTATATATATGTATATGCGTGTGTGTGTTTGTGTGTCTGTGTTTGTCCCCCTAACATTGCTTGACAACCGATGCTGGTGTGTTTATGTCCCCGTCACTTAGCGGTTCGGCAAAGGAGACCGATAGAATAAGTACTGGGCTTACAAAGAATAAGTCTCGGGGTCGAGTTGCTCGACTAAAGGCTATGCTCCAGCATGGCCGCAGTCAAATGACTGAAACAAGTAAAAGAGTAAAAAGCGTAAACTACCTCGTGATCTCTGACGTCACATATGACGAAATGGAAATTAATGAGATTTACTGACAAGGATACAAAGGAACATTCTTTGGTGACGCAAAATTATTTCAATTATGCTAATGATTGTTTCTAATTTTGAGGGAAAGTGGTTCGGGCTAGTTGATACCATCGACCCAGGGCATGGCTGTTAATTTTATTGTATCGGTTCCGGAAAGATGATAGACAATGTTGACCACAACAGGATTTGAACCTTGAACGGAAAAAGCCGGAACAAACACTGCAAATCATTTTGTCCGACGCGCTAGCGATTCTGCCAATCTACCTTCTTTGAGTAATGACTCACCTAAATTCATCTTCCACAACCATCTCTGACAAATACACAGATATTCCGAAGACACTTGGTGTCTTTCCTTACTCCAAGATCAACGTCTGCCACTTATTGATTCTTCCAACCACTGACATATGATGACTAACCATCTCATGCCATTCCAACACATCCCATCCCATCCATCCATACATACATTCCTCCTTCTATCCATCCATCTGTGCATCTATGCATCCATCCATCCATCCAACCAACCATCCATCCATTCATCCATCCGTCCATCCAACCATCCGAGCATCCGTGTATCGATTGATCGATCCATCCGTCCATGCATGCATGCACGCATGCATCCATCCATCTGTGCATCAGTGTATCGATCAATCGATCGATTCTTCCGTCCATCCATCTGTGCATCCATCCATCCATCCGTCCGTCTGTCCGTTCATCCGTCTGTCCGTCCGTCCTTACATCCATCCAATTACTATGAAACTCTCTCCACATCCTGGCTCTGTGGCACGTGGAACCAGCCGATTGGCAGAAACTCCACGAATTCCCGAATGATTAATCCATGGCAGTACACGTCCTTCTTTCCTACCAACCTCAAAGAGCTGGACATCTCCTTCCTCATCTCCCACACAACAAAAACTCGCAGACACAATTCCTCCAAACGAACGACTCATCTGCTCTGTAGCATTAAAAAAGATAATAGATCACAGAAAAAAGAAAGACCGAAACAAAACAAAACAAATCAACAACACCCGCTCCCCTAATCATCCCCTCAAAAAAAAACAAATAAAAATTAGTCTACAAGACAGTGGGAATACCAAGGACCTCTAGAATTTAAATGGTTTTTATTCCTGACTCCTGCAAGACCACCATTTGAACTCCGAAGAATGCTTTTGTGCATCACACAATTCACAAGTTATCATATATTCTAAACTATTGTAATCCTTTTGATCCTTTTGGCAAAGAATCTTTACCAATTTTGCAGAATCTGCATTTCTTCCACTTCTCAGCTATTGATGGTTCTATAAGCATTTCGCCGGAAATGAAAAATCTTAACGTTCCTTGCCACGTTTACGTCCAACTCCACTCTCCACATTCTTAGTAAATTCCTTCCGAATTTATCCGTTTCCACATCACAAAACTCAGCATCAGGCACACATGCACGTCAAAATACCAAACGCTTTCTGGATACTAAAAATCCAAACCAACAACGTTACAAACTTTGTTAGTCTTCCATCTATTTGTAAAACATTACACACAAGGCCTCGCTCAGTGGCCCTCAACCGGAGTCCATATCACCCCTGGTGGGTCTATATGAGATTTTGTTGTTGAAATTTATGTGTAGAAATAATTGTTCATACTTCTTCATGCGCAAGCGCAGGTGTGGTTATGTGGTAAGAAGCTTGCTTTACAACCACATGGTTCCGGGTTCAGTCCCACTGCGTGGCAACTTGGGCAGGTATCTTCCACTATAGCCTCGAGCCGACCAAAGCCTTGTGTGAGTGGATTTGGTAGACGGAAACTGAAAGAAGCCCTTCATATATATATATATATATATATATATATATGTATATATAAAATTTAAAGGACTGACCACTAAAAGTGGACAGTCAATATTCTAGATATAGACGTCAAAATCGCTATTTTCCACGAAGAATGGGTTCTCAAGAAAAAACTCAGCAAAAAAACAGAGTTAAAAATAAGCAAGACAAATGAAAATATGCGAAATAAAAAACTAGTTTTAATTGATTCATTTCAGTTCCTACCCTTATTCAATTTTAAATATATATATATATATATTTGTGTGTTTCTGTCTCCTCATCTTCGCTTGACAACTGCTGTTGGTGTGTTTACATATCCGCAACTTAGCAGTTCGGCAAATGGGCCCGTTAGAATAAGTATTAGGCTTACAATGAATAACATTATTTACGATCTGTTCACTGACAAAACTTCGTGCAGCACGAAGTTTTGTCCGTGAACATTATTTACATTTGACAGATATTTGTCCTCATTTTGTTATATCCGTCAAATGTAAATAATGAATCTTGGGCAGGTGTCTTCCACTATAGCCTCGAGCCGACCAAAGCCTTGTGTGAGTGGATTTGGTAGACGGAAACTGAAAGAAGCCCTTCATATATATATATACACACACATATATATATATAATATATATATATATATATATATATATATATATATATATATAATATATATATATATAATTTAAAGGACTGTAATAATGTACATAAATCCTCATCCCTTAAATATACAACTGTGTTACACAGAATAAGTCCTGGGGTCGACTTGTTCGACTAAAAGCGGGGCTCCAGTATGGCCGCAGTCAAATGACTGAGACAAATAAAGGAATAAAATATTAAAAAATGCAGAAAATATATTAATATTCTAATAAACTTCTAATAATATTTCATCATACGTATACCGTACGATTTTTATACATACATCGAATGGCCATGAAGGAACCGTGGAGTAAAATGAGTGTAGAGCAGTGTTTCTATGGAGGATAAACACAAGTCGAGATTCTACGAGCCTCACTAAACGCTTTAAACTTACTGCAATGGAGTCTTTCTCTTCGAAGCTTGTTGCTCTGGTGTGCCCTTCTTGTAATTCGTTCATCCTTTTATTTGTTTCAGTCATTTGAGTGCGGCAATGCTGGAGCACCACCTTTAGTCGAACAAATCGACTACAGGACTTATTCTTTGTAAGCCTAGCACTTATTCTATCGGTCTCTTTTGCCGAACCGCTAAGTTATGGGGACGTACACACACCAGCATCGGTTGTCAAGCGATGCTGGTGATACAAACACAGACACACACAAATATATATATGTGTATATATATATATATATATATATATATATATACACACGATAGGGTTCTTTCAGTTTCCGTCAACCAAGTCCATTCCCAAGGCTTTGGTCGGTAGCTACTCATGCGGCTGTTATATACTTCCAACTCATTCATATTTCCTCCCTTCATCTCCTGCAACCACATCCGGGCCCTACACAAACCACTGCACGCAATACGGTCACACCAGAACGGCGGTCGCTCTCCGGAATATTTTCCTTACTCTGACATTTTCCTTAAAAAAACAAAAACAAAAAAACTTAACGTTAGCTTAGAACGTTAACTGCATCAATCTCAGCAGTCTCTGAGTATCTGCGAAGGCCACGGGTACAGCATCTTTCTCATGAACATTCCATAAAAAAAAAAACGCAATAAAATATTTATTAAAACATCTGATAAGACGCCGCACAGATGCTCGTGAAACAATATATTTTATAGAATGATTAATCCTAATATCAACTTCTTGAGTTACAGAAAAGGAATAACAAAAATACGAAGAGATTAGGAACTTCAGAACTGATAACAATAACATGCGGTGCTTTTCTTTAAATCTTTCTACATTATATTTGCAGATTTTATTCCAAATCCCCATTTGTGTTTAACGCCTATGAAAACAGTGACATACCAAAGTCAGTTTTTATTATGTCCTTAGGGTAACAAGATATCAAGTTCCCACCATCTCCAGTGTCTCCCATTTGAATAATAAAATCCCCTGACATACTTTATTTAGGGGTTGCATCTGGCTAAAAGAACATACTACAACATAAAAGGAAGCAAACTATAACAGCCCCTCCTCAAACAATAAAAAATTGTTAGATAAAAATAAGTTCCATAACATGGCGACTCCTGCTGCAGTTTGACCTAAAAGTTTACACCTCATCTAAAGTGGAAAATGAGACTCGTTTGGTTCTTTGTTACAATCTTACTGTTTGAAAGTGATCTAGGCGTAGGGGTGGCTGTGTGGTAAGTAGCTTGATTACGAACCACATGGCTCCGGGTTCAATCCCACTGCGTGGCACCTTGGGCAAGTGTCTTCTACTATAGCCTCAGGCCGAACAAAGCCTTGTGAGTGGATTTGGTAGATAGAAACTGAAAGAAGCCCATCTGATATATGTATATATATATATATATATATATATATATATATATATATATGTGTGTGTGTGTGTGGTGTGTGTGTGTGTGTGTCTGTGTTTGTCCTCTCGACATCGCTTGACAACCGATGCTGGTGTGTTTATGTCTCCGTAGCTTAGCGGTTCGGCAAAAGAGACCGATAGATTAAGTACTAGGCTTACAAAGAATAAGTCCTGGGGTCGATTTGCTCGATCAGAGGCGGTGCTCCAGCATGTCCACAGTCAAATGACTGAAGCAAGTAAAAGAGTAAAAGAGTAAAGAGTAAACGAAAGCCTTCCCTTAACATATTTTTAATTTATGTTCCAAGCAACAGTTTAATAGAGACAAAGTTATTTTACTGTATTCTTCATTAACATCAAAATTAATAGAAACAAAGGCAGTGTACTACAGCGGAAAAAAACAGTAACGAAAGAATTAATAGTATAACATAAAATGTGAGTAAACATTAGTTTAATTACGAAATTATCCTAAAGGTATTAATTAATATATCAGATAAAAGTCTTCAAACTCATTAAAAATGTGTTACTACTTTTTAAAATTTAATATAAAAACTCAGTAAGCTTATATGGTGTGTATGTGTATGTGTGTGTGTGTGTGTGTGTGTAAAATTCTTCGTCTGTCTGTTTGTCTTTTCCCTACGTATTCTCAAACGGCTCGACCAAATCAACTCAAACTTTACAAGGTAATAGTATTAGACACCGGGAGTGTCAACATGTAATTTTTATCTTCATTTTGATTTAAACAATATAACATTTTATCTAAAATAATCTTCCTACAGTCAGCTAGAGTAAAGGAGACTTTATATCACGACGACGACGACTACGACGACTACGACGTCACATTTTATATAATGTGAGAGTAGATGAGTACGTTTATGTGTGTGAGAGTATGTGAGAGTGTATGTGGGTGTGAAAGTTTTAATCAGTTGTGTAGATGTATACAAACTGAGGAAAATACCATTATTAATGCTGATCGTAAGGCGCCAGAATCGTTAGCACGCCAGGAAAAACGCTCAGCGGCATTTCACCCGTCACTACGTTCTGAGTTTAAATGCCGCCGAGGTCGACTTTGCATTTTATCCTTTCAGGGTCGATAAATTAAGTACCACTTACGCACCGGTGTCGATCTAATAAATTATTCCCCTCTTCCCCTAAGTTTCAGGTCTTGTTCCTATAGTAGAAAGGATTATTAATGCTGTTCTGTAAAGGTGGTGAGCTGGCAGAATCGTTACCGCGCCGGGCGAAATACTTAGCGGCATTTCGTCCGTCTTTACGTTCTGAGTTCAAATTCCGCCGAGGGTCGATGAAATAAGTATCAGTCGAGAACTGGGGTCGATGTAAACGACTTACTTCTCTGCAGAAATACTGGCCTTGTGTCAAAACTTGAAATCATTATTAATGCTGCCTCTGTGATTCTCTGAGTTGAAATATTAAGTAAAGCTCTTCGTGATAATGAAAAGGGAGTCTTATTGTGGGACCAGCGGAAGAAAAACGGTTGTGTCATTTTACATGTTAAGCACTTATAACAAGCCATGCAAATGAAATAAGTTCATAATCAGATAAGGTGAATCAGTTTATTATTTCTCTTCCTCACAAAATCTAGAATTGCTTGAATTAAAACTAAAAGACATCATGTTACCATTTCCAGCCCTGAAACAACAGAAATCAGAAGCGTTGGTGGAATCTTGTTACGAAGTGTTTCAAACTTTTGGTTGAATGTGGAAAGAGGTTTTATGTTTAAGAATTTATGAGCTCAAATCACGAATAAAACGAAACTCCTTTTGATGTGATCTTCAATGAAAATCCTCGCAGCTCGAGTTAATTCACTTATAGTCGTATAAAACTTTGATATCCAAATTTAATGGATTATCTACTCAAGAATTTTATAAATCTAATATAGATACTGAAAAATACCCACTTTTCAGTAATTACGCATTGAAAATCGAATCTCTGATTCCCACCACTTACCGATGTGAATAGTTTTCCTTAACATTAAATTCAGGTAAGAACCAAGAACCATTTGCTCACTAAACTTATCGATAATAATCCTGCAAATCAATTAAGAACTGCTGCATCATCAGTTTTATCTAACATCTCATTAAGATGCAAGATAAGAAGGTTTAAAATATTAAACTATGTGTTATCGTTCCTGTTTCGGTATTCAAAAGCACTGTAATTGCCTGATTAATTAATGCATTATCATATTTTAATGAATGTTGCTCGGGTATGATCACATGAATCCGTATCAATTTGAAAATTTAAAATGTTAATTTTCCGGCATTTGTATAGTTTCGCATCTATTCACAAATACAAGTTCAATTTACATCTATAAACAATTGTTCTAAACATATATTGGCTTGAAAGTTTCAGAAAGGCTACCAATTTCTAGGGAGTAGCTAAGTCGTTGACTGGTATTTTATTTACCTTGACAGGATGTAAAGCAAAGCCTACTTCAGCTGAAAAATCGTATATTAAAAACTATCAAGTCGCGTTATAACATTTTTTAAAGAAATTAAAAATTTCCACGTGACAATTCAGCTCTTAAAAATGTGTATATCGATACCTGTAATAGGTCTGTGCATATATTCATTCTTAAGCCATTGTAATCCAACAAATTTGTGACCAACGAAGCTTAATTTTTGATCGACTCATCTGTCTGCGGTCTTGATTTCAAAGTTGGCGCAAGGCTAGCAATCTTGGGGGAGGGAATAAGTCGATTATATCAACCCCAGTGCGTAACTGGTGCTTATTTTATCGACCCCGAAAGGATGAAAGGCAAAGTCGACCTCGGCATAATTTGAACTCAGAACGTAAGCACGGACGAAACGCTGCTAAAATCTAACCCGGCGACCTATATAGTTTCTATAATACTAAGGCACGTGTAAGGCTGTAAGCTGGCAGAATCGTTAAACCCGAGGCAAAATGCTTAGCGGTATTTCGTTCCATCTCCGCGTTCTAAGTTCAAATTCCGCTGA
>NC_043001.1:9483686-9486186 GCF_006345805.1 Octopus sinensis | reverse complement strand
TAAATAGAGGGGGTTAAAATGAAAACGTGGGAGAGATAGGGACAGAGAGTAATAAAGAGAGACGATGTAGAATGAGAGAAAGAGAGAGAGAGAGACGATGTAGAGTGAGAGAAAAAGAGAGAGAGAGAGAGATTTGAACGATAAAGAGATAAATTGTATGTGACAGAGTGAATATGAACGAGAGATAAAGAAAGGGAGATGAACGAGAGAGAGACATGTGACAGAGAGAGGAGTAAGAGAAAAAGAAAGGCGTAAGAGATAGAGGTAAGAGAGAAAGTGAGGGGTAAGAGAGAGAGAGGAGTAAGAGAGAGGGGTAAAGGAGGGAGAGACAGAGATGAGATATAGTAGAGATTGGTTTTCATGTGTTTTTGTATGTATGTGTATATGTTGATATAAAAAGGAGAGAGAGAGAGAGAGAGAGAGAGAGAGAAGGGGATAGAGAAGGAGAGAGAGAGAAAGAGAGAAGGCGAGAAGTGGAGTGATGTGGAGGAGAGAGAGAGAATGAGGTAGTGGGAGGTGGACCTGGAGAGAGACCTGTTTGGTGTGTAGTGTTTGGTGTTCGCATCTGTGTGTTTGTGTGTGAATATGTGTGTGAGCAAGCCAGGGAGAAATTGGGTTAGTTTGGCCACAAGTGTGTGCAAGTGTTTGTGTGTGTGTGTGTGTGTGTGTAAGTGTGATAGGAAATTGAAGGTTTAGCATGTGTTTCCCGAGATAAGGAGTCTGTAAGTACGGAGATAGGATGTATGGAGGGGGTAAAGAATGTATCGTTTTATGTATGTATATGTAAATACACTAAGCGAGAGAGAGAGAGAGAGAAAGAGGGAGAGAGAGAGAGAAATAGAGAGAGTGGGGAGCAGGAGGGAGACTATACGAAGAGAGACTGAGTGTTATATATCTGAAGTGGTGTGAAAAGAGAGACGCATGGAGAACGAACGCATGTATTTAAGTGTAAATATTCCGCTTTCATACAATTTATTTTCTTGTTTCCAGTCATTGGGAATCGGCTTCAAGTGATTTTAGTTGACTGTATCGAACTTTACAGAGCCCTAACAGTCAAATTGTTTGATCTAATAAAGAAACGTTATTCAGTGGACGAAATGTCATAATTTATCGCCCAGTCATTCTAGACAATACATTCGCAAACAATTATTGCTTAGGGTATTTTGATATTTTTCAAATTTATAAACAACCTTAGTTTGCGCTGCTCTACGTGTGTATATACACTGAATATATTATACACATCATTATTTAAATAAATGCTGATTCAGGGTCCCCACACCCATATCAGCTTGTATATCGGAACGAAAGTTGCAACTTACCTTTGAATGACTGGATGTATTCGTGACGGAGGAGGCTAATCCACGCCGAGACTCCAGTGTCTGACGATCAATAACGTCACTTAAGAATAGTTTCTCTGAGCTAAAATATTACTAGTACCACTCATTTATATTTGTATGTGATTATCTGTTATCTTAATCTAATAGCGTGTCAAGGCGTAATATATATATATATATATATATATACTTTACACACGCACAGACACACATATATATATACATACATACATACATACATACATACATACATACATACATACATACATACATATATACACACAGACACACACACACATACATACATATATATATATATATATATATTAATTAGAGACAAAACCACTATTATGCAAATATATATATATATATATATATATATTATATTATATATATACAAATACATAAAATCAGATCTGTTTAAATAAATAAATAGACATAACATAATGTCTAACAACTTATTAATGCTATCTCTGGATTCCCTCCATTTTCCTCTTGCCATATATATTATGTATATATATATATATATATATATATATATGATATGTGTGTGTGTGTGTGTGTGTTTAAGTATGTATTATTCAGTCATTTGACTGTGGCTATGCTAGGGCACCACCTTGCGGAATTTTTAGTCAAGTGAACCACGTCCAGTATATTTTTTAAGCCCGGCACTTATTCTATCTTGTTTCTTGGCTGAACCACTAAGCTACAGGAATGAAAATGCACCAGCTCCGGTTGTCAAGCGGTGGTGTGGGGCAAACACATGCACATACATAGATATATACGACGGGCTTCTTTCACTCACAACGTTTTGTTGTCCAGGGCCTGCAGTAGAAAACATGCTAAAGGTGCCACAAAGTGGAATGGAACTGGGAACCATGTGGTTAGGAAGCAAGCTTCTTACCTCGGAGTCACACGCATTGGATATAACATTAGATTGAATTAACATTTATAATCTTTATATATAAAGGTAAGTTTGTGTGTCTGTCTCCTACGATTTAGATTCCTAACTACTCCCACATTTTGCGGTGTAGTTTAACCAAAACCGGGTATCTTATAGTCGTGATTCATATCGAGCCCTTCTGGGTATTAGCGCACGTCTACGATGAGTCTACGATTTAAAAAAAATTTACCATTATTTTTTTCCATTTTAATGCATTTTTTTC
>NC_043001.1:9473686-9478686 GCF_006345805.1 Octopus sinensis | reverse complement strand
TGTCAGCCTTCTTAAGAAATGCGCGTCAGCTTCGTTGAAATGTGTGGTTCGTTTGTGAAGCCTTCGCAAATTTAAAATTACAAGGTCGATTGTACACAAAGCACAACCCTACAGGAACGGTAGTTAGAAAACAAAATAATGATGTGACCTTTGCGCGTAAGATATTAAAAAAATATTTTTCAAAAGAGGAAGAATATCATAAAAAAAACAAAACAAAAAACCCCAAAGCAAAACAATACAAAAATAAACAAAAAAGAGAAACAGACCTATCAAGTCCTTGTATGCTCGAAGCTAAGTATCTGTTGTGTAAGTATCAGTTTTTTTTGATTTGTCGACCTCGTTCACAGAAATATAAAAATTTTTCAAACAAGCGTTTTTCTTTCAGATATTACTTAACAATGGAATTTTTTAAGAGCATGGCAATTCTTATAGTTACCTATTTCTTTACTACCCACAAGGGGCTAAGCACAGAGATGACAAATGAGGACAGACAAACGGATTAAGTCGATTACATCGACCCCAGTGCGTAACTGGTACTTAAGTTATCGACTCCCAAAGGATGAAAGGCAAAGTCGAACCTGCGTTCTCATTCCTAAGGTATTTTTCGATGTTATTATTATTATTATTATTATTATTATTGTTGTTGTTCAGGTCACTGCTTGGAATCGAACCACTACGCAATATGCCAGAGGGCAATTATGCAGTGAATTTTAGGGCTTATAAATCTAATATTTTTCTATCCTTCCTTAATACCGGTTCCCATATGCTGCTCACATCTGCACTCTTTCTGCTTTGGAAGTTGTGTCCTAGCATATGTGCTGCTTCTTTTCTTTTTCCTATTTTCCAGTGGTGTTCTCTGTCTATTATTTCAAATTCATTCCACAGGGGGAGTTGGTCTCCATTTTTCCATACATGATCAGCTATACCCGATTTATCAATATCTTCTCCTGTCACAGCTTTGTGATGTTCGTCTACCCTATTTTGAGGGGGCGGCATGTTTCGCTTTTGTATAACCTACCACAGCTGCATGGGATGGAGTACGCACAGTTTTTGGTCATATTCTCTTCTATTGGTGGTTTTACACGGAGATATTTGCGAAGTGTTGTATTACTCTTGAATACTGTCCTGGTGTCATATGGGCTACATATTTTTTGTATCTTTTAGGAGAGGCCTTTCACAGACTGTGGACAGTTTATTGGCCTCATCCTCTCTCTTTTCATAATTGGAATGGATCGTATACTCTTGGGGTAGTTGTTGCTTAACAGATCGTTATTGGGCTTGATCATTTCTTCGTGGTGTGTATCACGATCTCTACTTATATTCAATGCTCGATGTTTTAGGCACTGAGCAATCCCTCTCTATACAATGTAAGGATGGTCGGAATTGAAGTTAAGGCATCGTCCAGTAAAGGTCGGCTTGCGGTATACGGATGACCTGAATCCATACTTGGTGCGTGTTATTAATACCTCCAGGAATACCCAGCTGATTGTCTTTTTCCTTTTCCATTGTTAACTGCATGGATGGCTTTATTGAGTTCACATGATATAACAGATCTTCGCATCATCTAACAAATGATTAATTTGCTGTTAATAATAAACAATTATTAACTTTCCCATCTCCATTTTCTTTTTCTTCTTTTATATAAATATAAACTACACACACACACACACACACACACACACACACACACACACATATATATATATGTATGTATATGTATATATATATGTATGTATATGTATATATATATATATGTATGTATATGTATATATATATATGTATGTATATGTATATATATATATATATATATATATATATATATATATATATATATATATATATATATATCATTTTCAGGAATTTAATTCCCCAAAATACTAGGTATTGAACCAGTATTTCCTTGGATGAAACCACCTCTTCATGAGGTTAACACAACCTCTAATCGAAGAAATATATATACAGACACAAAATACGATAGTATCCACCTTTACATTGTTGATATTGAATTCACTGTTTCGGGCATCGACTTGAATGAATTGAGGTGCGAATTTATCCAAGCATTTAACGGGATTATGCACGAGAAATAGCGAAATGACTTTATCTCCGCTTAATTAGCTTAACAAGCTTGATTAAATTTTTATGTCTTACATTGATAAGCATCAGTCATCTAGGAAGCTAAGCGCAGAACCCATGTATATTAACAAAATTCCACCTACATACCTGTAGTTTCTGAAATTCCACCTACCTACCTGTAGTTTCTGAAAACTGAATCTCTAACGTATTGTCAACACAGATATATTAGATAAAGAGACTCTTTACTATAATGACGCAGCAGAACCGAGCGGACACGAGGACAAAATCTCTCACACTCATTATCCTCTACCGCTTTCTAACCGGAAAAACTGTTTGAAAAACATCTGGTCTATTTTCCTATCCTAATTAAACGCTAAATGCACACTAGTTGAGCATTCCTTAGGCTCAATTAATAAATGTTTCCTGATCAACCAGCGTTACAGGAAACTGATTAATAGACACAATTTAAAGTCAAGTTACAGTTGTACATCAAACGTTGAAAATATAATTACAAGATGTCCATCTAAACCTACGGCGCTAAATTGTTCTTGAAGAAACAGATTCATTGCTTCTCAGTTCTGCTTCATCAGAGTAATTATTTACGAGACAAAGTTAATGTCCACACAAATAAGCTGAAATGTTGAGGGTAAATGTTGTACGTGTAATGGTGGGAGGTAAACTTAGATCCCTATTTTTCAATCATGCTTCTTCGTACAGAATCAGAGAAGAAAGGAATGTCCCCAAACTTCCCTTTTCTTTACTTGTTTCAGTCATTTTGACTGCAGCCATGCTGGAGCACCGCCTTTAGTCGAGCAAATCGACCCCGGGACTTATTCTTTGTAAGCCCAGTACTTATTCTATCGCTAAGTTTCGGGGACGTAAACGCACCAGCATCGGTTGTCAAGCAATGCTAGGGGTACAAACACAGACACACAAACACACACGCACACACACACACATATATATATATATGTATGTATGTATGTATATATAAATTATTAATAAGCATCAGTTTGCTATTTATTACCAAAAAGGAGAATTACAAATGTCACTAAATGCGGCTAGGGTGTAAGGTTACACCAACATTGCTAGAAATAAGAGCTAAACCGCTCTAATGCTGTAGTTTCCTAACACCTTAGTCACATTTTGTGTGTGTGTCGTTGTACAGTTCCAAGTCGTATAAAACTTTAATCAGAGATGTTCTATCAAGGACTTAGCCGTCTTTCTGTACATCAGATACTACGTGGTCTGATGTGTCCCTCTTTGTAAAAAGTAGGGTATATTATTTAAGAGAGACATTGTTGTTATTTCTGGGAAGTCGAGTGACCACACAGACGCTCCCTCATTGCTTCGTATATGCTTGTGTGAATGCAACTGTAGTCATATGAGTAAGACGTTCATTTCGCAATCATGTTGCCTTGAGTTCGATATCACACCATGGTATCTGAGATATATTTCTTGTACCATAGTCACGGGTCAGTCTAAACCGTTCGAATGAAGTTTGATGACACGAAAACTGTGTGGAAGCCTTGTATATATACGCTTAGTAATTCAGAAGGTTACATAAAGAACACTTTTTAGTCACTCTTTACACTACATTTCAATGATACGCCGTTCCGTTGGAATATTTATTATTGGAACCGATGAAAAAGCGATTTAATTCATTTGTAGTATTGTCTTCGTAATTACAAATTCCGCCAAGGTCGACTTTGCCCTTCATCCTTTCGGGGTCGATTAATTAAGTACCAGTTGCGTACTGAGGTCGATCTAATCGACTGGCCTTCAAAATTTCGGGCCCTGTTCCTAGAGTAGAAAAGATTATATTCGTAATTAGAATTTTAGTGGGGATTTTTTGGACCGGCTGCTTGCTCGGTGTTGAAGGAAAAGATTTGGAAACAAAAGACAGAAGCGCGCATGCACACACACACACACACACACTCATATACACATGCACATACATACACACACACACACACACTCATATACACATGCACATACATACACACACACACACACACACACTATCACGCTCTTCTTGACAGTGTACAATCAATGTAGACTGTTTTAAGTCGAAAAACTCTGAAGACTTTAGATGAGAGAAAGCTCTTGAGGCATCACAAAAAGGTATTTTGTAATCGCAGGAATAAAAAAAAAAAAAACAAAGGCTTAACAACATGTAATAAAGACAGATTCAGTGACATCCGTAAGTTAAAATAATATCGACGGAACGCAAAACTAAAAACACGAACGACCAGTGTATTGCTTTTTTAACACCGCAGCCAAGAAGGCGATCAAAAATGATGTAACTTTCGATAAGTTCCGAATGATAGACTCACTAACTATTAATGTTGTGAAAAATATTATCGGAGAAAACAGAGTTTATTGGAAAGCTGATGAGGAATTTACAAATTTAGTCCCTAAATTACACTGTCGGTTGCTATCGATTACTGATGTGGGAAGAATTATTTATATATCCACGGTTGATCTTAGACTGTTGGAGAAGCAAAATAATTAAGAATTCTGCACTTCACTGATAGGAACGATTGTGGAACAGGAAGTGCAAGGCCTTCTGAAAGCCTTGTGGAAGGAATCACAAACGGAAACATGATATCGCTCCATGCTTTGAAATTTAAGATTTTACATTGAAATATGTGTGGAGGCGCAATGGCCCAGTGGTTAGGGCAGCGGACTCACGGTCGTAGGATCGCGGTTTCGATTCCCAGACCGAGCGTTGTGAGTGTTTATTGAGCGAAAACACCTAAAAGCTCCACGAGGCTCCGGCAGGGTGTGGTGATCCCTGCTGTACTCTTTCACCACTCTTTCTTCTGTTGGCCTGCTCGCTTAGCCAGCGGGGTGGCGTCATTCGAAGGCTAAAACAATGCGAAAACATTGTGACCAGCGATGTGTAACTACATCTGATTGACTGG
>NC_043001.1:9463686-9468686 GCF_006345805.1 Octopus sinensis | reverse complement strand
TGTTATTTACACAACGTTTCGGCTGATATACTCTCCAGCCTTCATCAGGTGTCTTGGGGAAATTTCGAACGTGTGATCTCATTCCTAAGGTGTTTTTGATGCTGTTATTATTATTATTACTATTATTATTATTACTACTATTATCACCATCATCAATCATCATCATCATCATCATCATCTTCATCATCATCATCATCATCATCATCATTATTATTATTATTATTATTATTATTATTATTATTATTATTATTATTATTATTATCATTTGTATCATAATCATCATCATCATCATCATCATCATTATTATTATTATTATTATTATCATTATAATTACTATTATTATTATTATTATTATTATTATTATTATTATGATTATTATTATTATCATTATTATTATTATTATCATTATTATTATTATTCAGGCCACTGCTTGGAATCAAACTCGGAAACTTAGCCCGCGCTCTTAACCACTACGCCATATGCCCGAAAAATATCTTAGGAATGAGAACCCAGGTTCGAAATTTCCCCAAGACACCTGATGAAGGCTGGAGGGTATATAATAACATTGATATTATTAACGCTAACCATTCTTCGAACAATAATAACAGCAATATTTATATTTCTTATATAAATTCGAATCGTATTCGTTTCCTTAATAGTAATTCTAAGACTAAGTACATCCGGTTCTGATATCTTTTTTATGTAGGTAGCTCATCGTGTCGGTTGTCGAAAAGAATATCTAACCATTATTCTACATTTAGACATATCAATAAACGTAACAATACTGGGATTAGTAAATTAATTTGGTCTCTAAAGGAACATAGTAAACAATAATTCTGTTTCGAATGGAAAATACTGTCTGGATCCTTCCTATATGACAAAGGTAAATCTTTTTGTTCGTTCTGTAACGAAGAGCAATTTCTTATCATTTTCCCGGAGAATACTCTTGTAAACACGTCTAAAGAACGTGTTCATCGCTGTAAACATTGGCAAAAACATACCTTTAGTTCCTATAAGTAATTTCTACCAATCTATAAAATTCGACTTTTAACTGTCTTCTTACATTTTATTTCCATTATATATATATATATCCATTTTTACGCTTTTAAACTAAATTCCTATTCATCTATCACACTATATTTTCCGCTTTTAATTTTCTGTCAATTTCTTTCTTTCTTCTCCTTCTCTTTCTCTAAATTACATTTGACGTTAAATCTATTAACGTTTTTTTTTTTAAAATAACTTGCTAGCATTCCCCCTTCATCATATACGCGGTAATCACATTTGGTTAAAATGGTTTATTGAAGTGTGTGTTTTTTCCTGACGAGATGATTGCATTGTTTTACATCATATTTATTTCCTCCGGATTAATCTCAATGCTCCTTTCGAAATATTGTTGGAAGTATAAATGATTTGAATAACACCTGCGCTTGACTTCATTTATTAATTTATTCCCACATACCCCACCCACACGCATCCATATATATATTTAAATAAATTTGAGTGATATTTCTCTGTCCGTTACGATTTTATGTTCGTTAACTCCTCCTAGACCATTGGTGCAACGACAACGAAACTCAAACCAGCAACTCCCCCAATTCAAGAGAATATCATAAGGAGTTTAATTTCTGAAGGGCTGCTTAAATGGGTCCCCACAGACCTCGACCAATTTTTACTGCATTTTAAACTAATTATATGGCATTGGCCACCAAATCGGAGCTATGACAATGGATTTCATACCATGAACTTCCAGGAGGTATCGTAATGAGGTTTAATTTCTGAAGGGCTGCTTAAATGGGGCCCCACTGAACACACCTATTTTACTGCATTTACCTCACCCCTATGCTTATTGATTAAACTATGATCGGCATCAGTCCTTAGCACAAATGTAGAAATGTGTTTGGGCATTCTAAATACCTTCATGTACATTATAATCGAAGTAAAGAATTGTGTAAAAGAAGTGTGGTAGTGTGCATATTTATATTTTGTAGTTTATGAAGCTTATCTCTTGGGGAAAAAACAATCTTCCTGTTCCGGTTACAGTATGTCGATAAAGATTTGTAATATAAGATAGAATGAAATATAGATAGATGAAATGGATCCCATTCATTTTATCTTAATCTCATTTTTATATTCTTTTCCAAAATGGTGAAATGATGGAAAAATTATGATAGCTATGATAGTCATGCATTACAATTGCTTAGTACGAATGGAGGTTCAAGTTTATAAATATGAAATGAATTAAATACTACAGTGAGTTTGGAAGTACATATAACTCCGTGAAAGTGTCAGAAGTTTTCATCGTCAGAATAAAATGAAAAGAATATATATATATATATATATGTATAATTTTCTCTGTAAGTTTGGATTTACTCCCTGATATAAATATATATAAAAATAGTATATATATACTATATAGATATATATATATATATATATATATATATATAAATATTAGGGAGTAAATCCAAAATTACAGAGAAAAATTAGATTTCGATTAAATCAAATTCACAGTGATAATATAATTTAATTAGAGAAAAACCACTGTTAGGCAAATCAAACAGTGTGAAAAACATAAACCAAAACATAAAAATAAATATAATTAATATGATCTACAAATAGATAAAATATAAAATATAAAATTTAAATTTATGTTTTCTATATTTTGTATATTATATTAATTATTTTTATTTATGTCTTGGTTTATGTTTTTAGGTTGATTTGCCTAATAGTAGTTTATCTCTACTTAATTTATATATATAA
The DNA here is from genome assembly GCF_006345805.1 of Octopus sinensis. Lineage (NCBI taxonomy): Eukaryota > Metazoa > Mollusca > Cephalopoda > Octopoda > Octopodidae > Octopus > Octopus sinensis. The sequence goes on along the minus strand of NC_043001.1, from coordinate 9,465,923 downwards.
TATATATATATAATTATATATATATCATATATATATCTATAATATATATATATATATATATATATATATATATATATATATATATAGATATATATATTATATATATATATATATATATAAATATTAGGGAGGAATCCCAAATTACAGAGAAAAATTAGATTTAGGATTAAATCAAATTCACAGTATAATATAAATTAAATTAGAGATAAAACCACTGTTAGGCAAATCAAACAGTGAAAAACATAAACCAAAACATAAAAATAAATATAATTAATATGATATACAAAATATATAAAATATAAATATAAAATTTAAATTTTATATTTTATATATTGTGTATATATATTAATTATTTTTATTTTTATGTCTTGGTTTATGTTTTTTAGTTTGATTTGCCTAATAGTAGTTTTATCTCTAACTTAATTTATATATATAATATATATATATATATATAATATATATATTATATATATATATATATATATAATATATATATATATATATATAATATATATATAAACAAATTCAAAATGCGATAAAATAAAATTAATTATTATCGCTGGTGTTTCTAGCACAGGCCATATATTATTCATATATAAGTACATTAAAGGCGAAGTATGTACTAGAAACACAGAAGCTTGATAAATTTAGTGAAGTGAAAATAAAAACTTTTACTAACTCTGTTCATCTTAGACTGCAGTTTCACCTTTTTCAGAATGTATATATATATATATATATACATTCTTTTCATATATATATATGTATGTATATATATGTTTGTATATATATATGTATATATAAATGGCGGTGCCCCAGCATGGCCACAGCTCATTAGCTGAAACTGGAAAATCAAAATCAAAATCAAAATCATATATATACATTCTTTTCATATATATGCTTCAGTTTGTTCAAGATAGAAAGATTAAAAAAAGGGACAGCATATAAGGTGCAGAATTGGAGTAAATACGTGACAATTGCTCCGCCACTTTCCCTCAACCGGGAAGGCAAAGCAGTCTTCATTGTTCTGGTGGCCGTGGTGAAATAATGTGTGTGGTGGACTCGAGTGAAAGGATTTAGAGACAAACACTTACCTCTCTGACTAATCGCTCATCAACTCTTTCATGTACCACTTAAAAAGTAAGGTGAGAATGGAGAGGCAGGTTTTGTCTCGTGAAAGTTTTAAAAAAATGGCCGGTGAATGTAGCAAAAATGGTGCGTGTGAGTGAGAAACCACTTTGAGCATGATCCTGTAAATCGAAGAGAGTGGGAGAGAGCGTTTTGTTCTCATGTGTTTATTCCCTCTTTGCCTGAGGCTACCGTGGTCTTTTCCATAGGCTTTTCTTTCCGCGGATAAACCTAATCTTGCTTTTTACATTTTAAGTATTCTTCTGTGATATACGATTCCTTTTGATCGTCTTTTCCCCCTTTTTCTTTTTCATTTTTGAAAAGAAAAGCTCTACGTTTGTATATGTCGCCTCTGTGTGGCCTATAAAGAAATTTATCTGTTTGTCTATCTATCTATCTATCTATCTATCTATCTATCTTCTATCTCTATCTATCTATCTATCTATCTATGTATGTATGTATGTATGTATGTATGTATGTATGTGTATGTATGTATGTATGTATGTATGTATGTATGTATGTATGCATGCATGCATGCATCTATCTATCTATCTATCTATCTATCTATCTATCTATCTATCTATCTATCTATCTATCTATCTATCTATCTATCTATCTATCTATCTAGCTAGCTAGCTAGCTAGCTATTTACGAAATTCATATTTCATCTGACCCGGAAGGAGACGAGATAAAGCTGTTCCCAGGTGAAATCGAACCGCGAAACTAGGTGGTTAAAGCTAAATGATTAAAGTACGCACTGCACTCTACTAGCTTACCTGCATTGCAAACGGCTGAAATATCACCGTGGCTAATATAAGAGGAGACAAATAATAGGGAACAGGGCAACAATATCGGCAACAACAACAACAGCTGCACCGTCAGTACGACTAAGACTACCATTCAGAACAAGAACCATCGTCATCGTTATCCTCCGCTTCCTCATCATCCGCCTCCTCCTCATCATCACTATCACTGGCATCACTACCAATATGCATCCCCACCGCAATCATCATCACCATCATCACCACCATCATGATCACCACCACCATCGTCATCATCATCATCGTCATCGTCATCATCATCATCCTCATCACCCTCCTCCTCCTCCTCCT
>NC_043001.1:9456186-9461186 GCF_006345805.1 Octopus sinensis | reverse complement strand
GTATCGAACCCGGAGTCATATGGTTGGGAAGCCAGCTTATTACCACACAGTCACATCTTCGCCTAAAGCAATGATCGTAGAGCAAACTATCAGACCAAACTTGATTGTGAAAGACAGATACAGATATTTCTTAATTGATATATGTAAAATAGTGGCGGTGAGCTGGCAGAAACGTTAGCACGCCGGGCGAATTGCTTACCAGTATTTCGCCTGCCGTTACGTTCTGAGTTCAAATTCCGCCGGGGTCGACTTTGCTTTTCATCCTTTCGGGGACGATAAATTAAGTACTAGTTACGCACTGGGGTCGATGTAATCGACTTAATCCCTCTGTCCGTCCTTGTTTGTCCCCTCTTTGTTTAGCCACTTCTGGGCAATAAAGAAATTGGTATTTCGTCTGCCGCTACGTTCTGAGTTCAAATTCCGCCGAGGTCGAATTTTCCTTTCATCCTTTCGGGGTCGATTAAATAAATACCAGTTACGCACTGGGGTCGATGTTATCGACTTAATCCGTTTAGCTGTCCTTGTTTGCTCTCTCTGTGTTTAGCCCCTTGTGGGTAGTAAAGAAATAGGTATTTCATCTGCTGTTACGTTCTGAATTCAAATTCCGCCGAGGTCGAATTTGCTTTTTATCCTTTCGGGGTCGGGGTCGATAAATTAAGTACCAGTTGTGTACTGGAGTCGATCTAATCGACTGGCTCCCTCACCCACAAATTTCGGGCCTTGTGCCTAGAGTAAAAAGGATATATGTAAAATAGTGCTACCCTACATAAGTTACGTTACTATTATATGTGTCGCTTGGAACAATCCTTCAGTTTGCCGTCCCTTATCTATACAAAGCTACAAGTGCCACTCTCATTGCTCCCGCTTACGTTACTGCTTACGATATAAAGATAAAAAGAAAATCGGTGACGGTTTTAGACATTACTCTAGTGAAATTGCACTGTGGACTTGGTATCTAACATTTGAAACAATTGCGGTACTTTTTCGTGGGTACTCAACGTGCTAGATATAGAGGCAATTCCGTCCCCAATACCACCTTGTTGTCTTAAAAGAAATTAGACACATAAAGCAAAGTAGCCTGTTCTGGATAGTTATAAAAAGACTGGCTGGTCACCCTGGAAAAGTCTGATCACAAGTCTTACACAATGGCGTCGTATTTCTCGAAGAATCTAAGCATTCTTGCACAAAATCTCAATCACTAAAGGGAAGGCTGGAATTCTGAGCCGCAACAGAAAGGGAACAACGTATTTGCCAAAAAATTTTTGTGGGAAACCTCACATTTCTAATTCGATTATAATTGTTTTTTCTTCTTGGTTCTGTGGCCTGCAAACAAGACTTACATATGACGTAGTGAAAAATGTTTATTAAATGTTCTCGGCCGATGCAGCAAAGGAATAGGTGCAGACGTAGATATGTGGTGAGGAGATTGTTTCTCAACCACATGATACTAGATTTAGTGGCACTGCGAGGCACATTGGGCAAGTGTCTTCTACTATAGCCTCGGTCTGACCAAAGTCTTGTGAGTAGACTTAGTAGACGGAAACTGAAAGAAGCCCGTCGTAAATATTCATATTTGTGTGAGTGTGTGCCGTTGTGTTTGTGATTGCCTCCTACTATCACTTGACGAGCGGAAGTGGTTTGTTTAAATCACCGGAACTTAGTGGTTCGGCAAAAGAACCAGATAAAATGCGAGGGTCGATTCATTCTATTAAAAAACTACTCACGGTGGTGCCCCAGCATGGCCGCAGTCTTATGATTGAACCAACCAAAAATTAAACGATAAAAATAAAAGGATACTGCGTCCCAGCCTCTCATACACTAAAAGGGGTCATTCCCTTTCACCAGCCTTGACAATATTCGTTGAGAAAGGCTTCATGTTACGGCGCCTCATCCTATAAATTCGAGGTCTTTATTCCACATCGCGAACTAAAATAGAAATAAAAGTAGTCCGCATTTATAATTGGAAGGAAACAGTGAATGAATGATCAGTTTAATGGACAGACAAGATAATGCAGAATGATTAGTGCAAAAGCTAACATCCGAAAATAGCTGGAGGTTAGGCGAAAGTAGGAATTCTGGTTATCGGTGAGATGTTCGCGAGATTAAGCGGACGGCCTTTGTATGCATACGGCGATGCATATATGCATACGGACAGAAGCACGTGCATATACAGACATACATACATATTATATTAAATTAGATTATATCATATATATGGGTATATATGTGTATATATGTATGTATATATATATATAGATCTATATATATATATATATATCTATATATATATATATAATATATATAATATATATATATATATATAAACATACATATACATATACATATACGTACATACATACATACATACATACATATATATATATATATATAAAGACATCATACATATATATATTATACATTACATATATATATATACATAAATACATACATACATATATATATATGTATGTATGTATGTTCGTTTATTCTTTTTATTCGTTTATTCGTTCCAGTCACGTGACTGCGGCCATGCTGGAGCACCGCATTTAGTCGAACATATCGACCACAGGACTTATTCTTTTGTAAGCCTAGTACTTATTCTATCGGTCTCTATTGCCGAACCCCTATGTTACGGTGTCGTAAACACACCAGCATCGGTGGTGAAGCGATGTTGGGGGGACAAACACACAAACACACGCACACACACACACACATATATACGATGGGCTTCTTTCAGTTTCCGTCTACCTAATCAACGCATAAAGCTTTGGTTGTCCCGAGGCTATAGTAGAAGATATTTGCCCACGGTGCCACGCAGTGGGGCTAAACCCGGAACCATGTGGTTGGTAAGCAAGCTACTTACCACACAGCCATTAATACGCCTATGTGTGTCCATGTGTGTGTTGTGTGTGGTACGTATATATGTATGCGTATATATATATATATATATATATATATATATATATATATATATATATATATATATACGTGTGTGTTGTATGTGTGTATGCCAGGTGGTGTTGAAATGTGCCTGGCTGTGGGAAGGAGAAAATAGAAGAGAATCAGTCAATTGTGATTTGATTTAATATATTCCCCTCTCAGATTCACACACTTATTGCAGCAGTCCATCACTATTTCTAAGTCCGGTAAAATTAACTGTGAAGCACGGGCCTCCAACCAGGCCTTTCGAGAGCCCCTTAAAACCAAGAACTTTTCAACACCCTCTCGTGTATATATACATATATAGCTAAAGTTTATAGGAAAACAAAAGACGAAGACAGATGTAGGAACAACAAGCAAGTGTATTAGTTTGACGTTCGGGACAAATGGAAACGTTTTTTAGGTTTCGAGCCTATGCTCTTCGGCAGAAAGGAATACGAGGAAATAGAGAAAAAACGGGTTGAGTTCAGTGTTCCATGTCCAATATATTTATATGTTTGTGTGTGTGTGTGTATACATTCAGTAAAGCTTTGCATACCGTTGTACGGTTATCAACTGCTATTTCCAGCAAACATTGCTGCCTTGTTGTGCCACTGTTTTCTATCTATAATTCTACCTTTAAGGCGCTTTATTGAATTGGAAAATAATACAAGTGTATTGCAATAAAATTTATGGTTTTTATGTAAAACTTTTTCACTGATTTTCTGTTTATGGTTAGGCCTATTAGCCGAAGCCGAATATACTGGCATTGATGTTGCGGGTATTTCAAATTTCGTCTTAGGTGAACCTAGCTGGAGAAGACGAATCAAATTTACAATAACAAACCTATGCCGTAAAGTCCGAAACTCGAGAACTAAGTTGTCCATTCTAGGTTGTCGGTTTATATGGCGTTCTTCTTAGAGGTAAGGCGAACATTTTTTATGGTCACCGTCCGCACACATTTTTTGCGTCTATACATTCAGTGAAGCTTTCGTACGTTTATCGACTGCTATTTCCAGCAAACATTGGTGACTTGATGTGCCACAATTTCCTATATATAAATATATATATATATATATCTACTCTTTTACTTGTTTCAGTCATTTGACTGCGGCCATGCTGGAGCACCACCTTTAGTCGAGCAAATCGACCCGAGGGCTTATTCATTGTAAGCCTACTACTTATTCTATCGGTCTCTTTTGCCGAACCGCTAAGTTACGGGGACGTAAACACACCATCATCGGTTCTCAAGCGATGTCGGGGGGACAAACACAGACACACAAACACACACACACACTCACACACACACACACTCACACACACACACGCACACACATAATTGTTCCTGTAATTCAAATGCACACCCTGGCCTCACTCTGTATCATGCTGTCTCAGCCCGAGGTAGTGCTAGAGAGGCACTCACCCACTTGCACACCTATTCAATGAGCTGCAGGTTTAGATCCGACAACTAAACAGTTGTCGTCGAAACCGACGGAAAACCATGTCATACATATATGACGAATTCTTAAGCACTAGGCGTAGGTATGGCCGTGTCTTTAAGAAGCTTGCTTCCCAGCCATGTGGTCTTCGGTTCAGCTCCACTGTGCGGCACCTTGGGCTCGTGCCTTCTACTACAACACCGGGCCAACCAAAGCATTGGCAGTAGGTTTGGTGATCAGAAACTGAAAGAAGCCCGTCGCATGTACGCATGTATATATATATGTATTTATATGTTTATATGTATGTATGTATGTATGTATGTGTGTATGTGTGTGTGTGTGTGTGTGTGTTCGTGTGTGCATGCACGTTTTTGATATTTGATACCTACTGTCGCTGGTTTGTTTGCGCCTCCGTAACTTAGGGGTTCGGCAAAATTATCCGACAGAATAAGTACAAAACTTAAAGATATATGTATTGTGAGTATATATTCTCGAATAAAATTTTCAAAGTGGTGCTCCAGCAAGGCCGTACTCCAACAACCGAAACAAGTAAAAGATAAAAAGATAACAATAGATTTGAATAGTTCAACTTCCTAAGGACCAAACTGGCCCTCGTGGGGTTAATTTCCCAGTCAGTTTAAA
>NC_043001.1:9436186-9451186 GCF_006345805.1 Octopus sinensis | reverse complement strand
TTTTCTCTTGCTACACTAATGACCTCTATTCCTCGTAGCTGGTTAGTCTTATTCCCCACCCTACTCAGGTATCCTCGACCCATTCGTCTCTTTACCTTTTGTTCCCTCATGGTGTGACCAAGCTTTTCAGTACTGCCCTTGTCAACACTGGCCTTCAACGCTGTCCCTTGCTCCCCTGAACATCAATCCTCTAGAATATTATTCCTGCTAATGTCTCTACTGCTGGTGTTGACCTGCAAAAACTTAAACGGAACATGAATAGCTTCAAACTCAAAGGTTTCGAAGAGTTTGCAAAGATCATGGACAATGTACCTATTTCTATTTCTTTACTACCTACAAGGGGCCAAACACTGAGGGGACAAACAAGGACAGACAAACGGATCAAGTCGATTACATCGACCCCACTGCGTAACTAGTACTTAATTTATCGACCCCGAAAGGATGAAAGGCAAAGTCGACCTCGGCGGAATTTGAACTCAGAAGTAACAGCAGACAAAATACGGCTATGTATTTCGCCCTGCGTGCTACCGTTTCTGCCAGCTCGCACATCATGGACAATGTGCCTTCTTTCTAACACAGCAAGTAGGAATGCGATATATATTGGCACCCACTTCACTATTGTATGTCTGTTAATACTGAGTTGAGAGCTAAACAACAACAACTGTAACAAGAACAACAATCCAACGACAAAAGGTGACCACCAAATCGTCGACAACGACGACCATAACATAAAAAAAAAATTCCGCCAGCTCGCCATCTTCATTCTTATAATAAACTAGCAGTATCGCCCGGCGTTGCTCGTATTTGTTTCGACCCTTTAGAATTGGAATTTTTGAAAAGTAAAAATTCTGCATTATGTAGCTTGTTATTCTCTTTAAGTGAACATTTTTCTGGTTGAAATTCACCGAAAAATGGCGACACAGCAGTAAAAAAATCGTAGAAAATAGGGATTTTCATAGAAAAGAAAGGACCTTTTTGATGTAAATAATTTTTGGTGTTAACATGGTCTGATTTGAATTTTTCTTCTACGGAAGGAAGAGCAAGCCGTCTTCTATCATACTCTCAATTTTGGTCAACCTATGCCGCAGGGTCTCGGAGGAGATAGTGTTAGTTGAAGGCTACCAAACCTGCCACACACAGACAACTTCAGCTTTATATATATAGAGAGATTTACAACTAAATAGAATTAATCAGAAAAAATTTTAATGGGTGAGATGTAGCGCACTTACCTACTGTTTCCATAGAAACTGTTGACTCCGAAGCCGGTTGTCAGAGGCTGCTTATTGATATCTACAGCTTCGGTTACGGTTAAATAATTAACTGAAGGTAACTCCAATGTAATATTCGTAGGAAAATAGAATAACATTTAGGTTTCAGGTTTTAGAGTGCAACATCTTTCAGACACATTTGTAAAGATATTCGGCTTCTATTATTATCGTTGATAATGTTCTGCGAAAGTGATTTCCGCAAGATCTATTTAAGATGAAAATATATTTTGTGTGTCTTTAAGTAACCAATGTTTCCAAGCGAAAGAGAACTGTATAGAACTGAGATATTCACAAATATATTTAGATCCCGTATTCTTTTATCATTTCCCCCCACTGTCAGGAGAAAACGACTCTTTGTCCTCTCTATCAATTGTTGGCTTACGTTTAGTCGGACATCTTGTCTGGTTGAAATAGTTAATAGTTCCGAGGCATGAACATCAATGCTTCAGTAATGATCTATAGCCTGACCAGGAAACTGGCCACACAGCAAATACAATGTCTTTTTGCCAGTTTCTAAAGATTTATATATAAGTATAATATCACTGCTCAGAAGAAATGTCAGAAAAATATCTTTTATATTTCACTTCACATAACATAATTCAACAATTAAATGATACACTTATAGAATTATATTAATATTAATATTTATTTATATTTTGGACGAGATACAAAACAGGGTTTGATATTCAGTAGTTCTGTATTAAACTCACTTGGACAAATATTGACGCTGGTCTTTCTTTTTATGGAACTCACAGTAACTCATAGCAAAACTATTAATATTTTCCTTCCACTGGAAAGGATTTTGGATAGCAGAATCACGACAACATAGGATAGAATGCTTTTGGCTATTTAGACACTTCACTTCAATTCCTAAATTTAAAACATCCCGAGGATCGATTTTGTCTTTCATCCCACCGGAATCGATAAAGTAAGTACCAATTAAAATCCTGGAATCAATTTAATCGACTAATCCCCACTCCCGAATTTATGGCCTTGTGCCAATATCAGAAATCATTATTTTTCCTTCCACGCGACACAAACGTCAACTTACACAGCAAGAAGTCGTAATTGATTGCATTGATCCCAAAGCAGAGCAATGAAAGGGAAAGTTGATGTAAAATTATCTATGCTAGTCGACCGAAAATAAGATGAATGACGGCATCACACGTCTTTCAAAATCATTCAAATTTTATTCCTAATTTGCAGTTTAGGAACTTTCTCGATACAAACAGTGTAATTTCAAACAGGCTACATATTTTAAAAACTACTAACATGGCCGATGTTTAACGCAGCGACACATGATAAAAAGCCAGAACCTAGATATTAGCGAGCTTAATGTGCCAGCTAGCTTCCTGTCTCGTGTACATGCACACACGAGCATGTGCAATGGCCCAGTGGTTAGGGCAGCGGACTTGCCGTTGTGGAATCACGGTTTCGATTCACAGAGCGGGCGCTATGTTTATTTATTGAGCGAAAACACCTAAAGCTCTATGCGGCTCTGGCAGGAGGTGGTGGCAAACCCTGCTGTACTCTTCCACCACAACTTTCTCTCACACTTTCTTCCTGTTTCTGCTGTACCTGTATTTCAAAGGGGCCAGTCTTGTCACACTCCCCGAGAACTACGTTAAGGGCACACGTGTCTGTGGAGTGCTCAGCCACTTGCACGCTAATTTCACGAGCAGGCTGTTCCGTTGATTGGATCAACTGGAACCCCCGACATCGTAACCGAGGAAGTGCTGTAGTAACACACACACACACACACACACACACACACACACCACACACACACACACACACACACACACACACACAAACACAAACAAACAAACAAACAAATACACACACACATACGCACAAATCTTTGTTGATTTTCCTGAAGCGATAAATTACAAGACTTAATAAAAATATAGAGTATTCTTTAATGCATTATAAACGAAAGACTTCGATTTCCAGTGTTCCAATTTCCTCGTTTTTACACGAGTCTTGCAAAATGGTTTCTAAACGAAAGAACATTACGATAAGCGCTTCTTGCAAACTTTCACTTCATATTTCAAAGAATATTCAGTCAGTGGTCATTTAAAAGAAAACCAGGCACGGTTCATCGGATGATGATGGGACAACAACTCAACGTACTGCAAATCGGAGCGTTTCAATTTCTGTGTGCGTGTGTATATATATATATACTAGCAGTATCGCCCGGCGTTGCTCGGGTTTGTAAGGGAAATAACTATATAAGCATTTTTAGAGATGTAAAGTATAATAGCCATCTCAATATGGCTAACCACAAAGGAGGGTTGTTACTGTAGCTTTTTACGTTCTGAGATTTAATAATACATTTTTAGAGAGTTACTTCCCTTATATATGCCAAAAATGCATTAAAAATGGGAAAAATTGATGGTAAATTCTTTTTAAAATCGTAGACTCATCGTAGACGCGCGCTAATACCAAGAAGGGCTCGATATGAATCACGACTATAAGATACCCGGTTTTGGTTAAACTGCACCGCAAAATGTGGGAGTAGTTAGGAATCTAAATCGTAGGAGACAGACAGCACACAACCTCATTTTCATATATATATATATATATATATATATATATGTACACATATTGGGGGGTTGTTCCAAAAGACTGTAAGCATCACCTTACTTGCTGTGGGACGGACACAGGCCTTCTTTGGCGGTGGTGAGTTATCATGCTTCCATTGGTTCGACTGGTCTTTAGTCTCAGTATCATAGTGATGGACCCATGTTTTACCCTGTGTGATAAGTCTGCTGAAAAAGTCCTCCTGGTGTTTTTGGCACATTGACAAAAGAGCCTGGAAGAAACGGACTCGTTCCTGCTACTGAAAAGGTGTGAGGATCCGGGGAATCCATCCTGTAGACAAACAACTTCCGCATTTGCAAATGGTCATGGATGATTTTTCCACTGGCCCTACATATATCTTCACTTCTTGGGCTAGTTGCCGAATAGTTATGCGGCGATGATCCAAAATGGTGGCTTCCACTTTATAGATGGCGTCGTCAAAAATGGCGGAATGTGGCCGTCCAGGAAGAGGAGCAGTTTCCACCGATGTCCGACGACATTTGAACTGGGGATGTCAGTACTTGACTACGTCGTATAATGGTGCATCTTCACCATAAACTTCTTTCATCTCATCAAAAGTCTTCTTTGGTGAACGAACCTTTTAAATATAAGAACCTGATCCCTGATCTGCATTCAACTGCCTCCGTTATAACACCTTAGTCCATTTCAGCAGCTGTAAAAGATAAACGAATCCTAGCGTTTCTGCCAGCTCGCCGCCTTATCTCTCTAAAGCCTTGTCAGTGGATTTGATAGATGAAAACTGAAAGAAGCCCATCGTTTACATATATGTGTATATCTATGTGTGTGTACCGTTGTGTCTGTGTTTTTGCCCCACGACTGCTTGACAACCGGTGTTGGTGCGTTTATCTCTCCGTAACTTAGTGGTTCGGCAAAAGATATCAATAGAAGAGATATTAGGCTTTAAAAAGTAAGCCGTGGAGTCGATTCGTCTGACTGAAACCCTTCAAGGCAGTGCTTTAGCATGGCCATAGTCAAATGACTGAAACAAGTAAAATATATATATATATATATATATATTATATATATATATATATATATATATATGTACACATATTGGGGGGTTGTTCCAAAAGACTGTAAGCATCACCTTACTTGCTGTGGGACGGACACAGGCCTTCTTTGGCGGTGGTGAGTTATCATGCTTCCATTGGTTCGACTGGTCTTTAGTCTCAGTATCATAGTGATGGACCCATGTTTTACCCTGTGTGATAAGTCTGCTGAAAAAGTCCTCCTGGTGTTTTTGGCACATTGACAAAAGAGCCTGGAAGAAACGGACTCGTTCCTGCTACTGAAAAGGTGTGAGGATCCGGGGAATCCATCCTGTAGACAAACAACTTCCGCATTTGCAAATGGTCATGGATGATTTTTCCACTGGCCCTACATATATCTTCACTTCTTGGGCTAGTTGCCGAATAGTTATGCGGCGATGATCCAAAATGGTGGCTTCCACTTTATAGATGGCGTCGTCAAAAATGGCGGAATGTGGCCGTCCAGGAAGAGGAGCAGTTTCCACCGATGTCCGACGACATTTGAACTGGGGATGTCAGTACTTGACTACGTCGTATAATGGTGCATCTTCACCATAACTTCTTCATCTCATCAAAAGTCTTCTTTGGTGAACGAACCTTTTAAATATAAGAACCTGATCCCTGATCTGCATTCAACTGCCTCCGTTATAACACCTTAGTCCATTTCAGCAGCTGTAAAAGATAAACGAATCCTAGCGTTTCTGCCAGCTCGCCGCCTTATCTCTCTAAAGCCTTGTCAGTGGATTTGATAGATGAAAACTGAAAGAAGCCCATCGTTTACATATATGTGTATATCTATGTGTGTGTACCGTTGTGTCTGTGTTTTTGCCCCACGACTGCTTGACAACCGGTGTTGGTGCGTTTATCTCTCCGTAACTTAGTGGTTCGGCAAAAGATATCAATAGAAGAGATATTAGGCTTTAAAAAGTAAGCCGTGGAGTCGATTCGTCTGACTGAAACCCTTCAAGGCAGTGCTTTAGCATGGCCATAGTCAAATGACTGAAACAAGTAAAATAATATATATATATATATATATATATATATATAATATATATATAATGATGAACAGGACACACGAGTTGATATATATGAAAAAACAAGTCAGGATAGAAAATGCTAAAATAATTTTATAAAGAACATTTCAGTACCGGTTTCAGTCATTGAGACTTTTTCAACTGTAACAATTAAATAATTGAATTCAGAAAAATTAAAAGGAAAGTATTTTTAAAAGAATATTTGTATAATGTTCAAATATAAGTGGCATTTTCCTTGTTTCTGCCTTTCTCTGTCTCTCTTGTTTACTCTTCTGGGTTCGAGGTTGTTGTGAATTTTTGGTAGGGAAGAAGAAGAAGGAGAAGGAGGAGAAGGGGAGGAAGAAGGTGCGCGCGCGCGCGCGTGTGTGTGCAAAACAAAACAAATTATTGTTTACATTTACTTCACTTCCTGTCTACTGAATCGTATCGTCCAGAAGCAGTGGTGGGGTTTGCTAGATTCGCATTTCTGCTTCGTCAGCATCAAATTCACGCTGGCAACCGCAAGGCAAGTCAAATTCTGTCGTTACTGATGTAGCAAAAAAGTGATCTAAAAAATCACTGATGGAGCAATTAACTGGTCGGTTGAGTAGAAATTTGTTAAAACAAACTCAAACTATCACTACTTCTATTGCACAGAACGAATTTCTGTTCAACTGAGCGGCTGTTTGAAACATCAGCGATTTTTTAATGTCTGTTTTCCTATATATGTGACGACTGATTTTGTCTGCGCGTTTGCTGTCAGTTGGTATTTCATACTAATGATGCTCAAAGAAGCAGAAATGTGGATCAAGCAATACCATCACCGATTCTGGTCCGCTGTTGGTGTATTTTTGCGTTATTTAATACCATACGTTCATAAGAGATACTACCTCAAGACGAATACCGCATTTAATTGGGATCTTCATGATGCATCTGCAATAAGTATGGTATAGAGATTGTAGTATATATATATATATATATATATTACACACACACATATGTGTATAAATGTGTGTGTATATATATATATATATATATATATATACGCAACAGGAAATCAGGAACTGATGCAGTAGGATCGTTTCAAGTCGCTCCATTTAATTGAACAATGCAATCATTGCATCAATTTTAATGCAGAGCTATCCTCAGCTGCACAAATAAATAGAATTTTAATCAGTTGGACACATTAATATAATTTTTCTTAAATATTTTATCAGACCAAGAAGATGGAAGAAATTCATGTTGCCACTATTGCAGTTACGAATAGATTACACTTCCAAGGAAGGCATGAAGCCCTCTGGGGGGTCATATCTTGTAAATTATTGTGGCTCATTTCTAATTTATTTGTCTTTTTATCAACTACTAAATCTAAGATTAGAGGACTGTATATATAATATATATATATATATATATATATATATATACGGCAAAAAAAAATATCGTAGAATTTAACTGACTTATATTTTATGCCATAACGATGTTTGCCATTTACTTCCTAAGGCGTTCCTCTCGTGCCGCAGAGTCTGATAATATTATTGAAATAAATATACCAAACTGGCTACGTATATTGAAAATCTCTCGGTCAATGAAGTTCCCGTCTGCGATGAATGATAAAACGACAGACGCGAGATTGTATCAAAGTCTGAGAAATTATTGCAGTGTCTCCAAGGTAGAAAATATAAAAGACACATTTTTTAAAAAGTTCACTTCATCGTATATTGGTATATGTGTGTGTGCACGCGCGTGTTTGTGTGTATACGTACACATACATACACATATACATATAAACAAATATAGGCGTATATATTGTGTATGCATACATGTATGTATGTGTGTGTATGTATATGTATGCATATATATATTATATATATATATATATATATATTATATATATATATATATGGTTGGAATTTACAAAAAAGCAAAACAAAATATAAAGACGGGTGTGTAAACAACAAACAGATGTATTAGTTTAACGCTCGAGAAGTGAGAAAGTCTTTTACGTTTCGAGCCGACGCTCTTCCCGTATGCATCTGTCTTATCAATGAATCTATATATATCTTCACACAAACATACATGCGCATATATATACACAGACACACACAAACAGACACACCCACATACACACACACTCTCTCTCCCACTCTCCCCCGATCTCCCCCTTTCTCTCACATAAACACACGCACAAATACATGCTTCAATTTTCTGGTTTCTGGGTTGAACTATGAGACATCGGACCAAGTGCTAGTGGTTCTTGTTCTGCCCCTTTGCGTACCTATAGACTTAAACCGTCACTATATTGAACTCTCAACTTTGGTACTTTGGGAACTTTCTTGGCCCCTACTCTATTGCAGTATAGCAATACTTAGATTATCGCGGGTGTTACGTTTCAAAAAACCCCGCGATCGGTGATAATCCGCGAAGTAGAAACAGCACTGTACTGTATATTTTTTTATTATCGTAATTTGTATATACTTATTTTAGTGGAGGCACATAGCCTAGTGGTTAGGGAAGCGAAGTAGCGGTAGTGGGGTCGCAGGTTCGAATCTCAGACCGGGCGATGCGTGTATTTATGAGCGAATCACCTAAGCTCCACGCGGCTCCGGCAGAAGATAATTGCGAACTTCTGCTGACTCTTTCGCCACAACCTTTTCTCATTATTTCCTCCTGCATCTTGCAGCTCACCTGTGACAGACCGGTGTCCTGTCCAGGTGGAGGGCCTATGTGCCAATGAAATCGGGAAACCGGTCCTTATTAGCCAGGAATGGCTCGAGAAAGAACAAACCTAGTCGTTTTTCAAAAGAGACCGATAGAATAAGTACTAGCCTTACAAGGAATAAGTCCTGGGGTCGATTTGTTCGAACAAAGGCGGTGCTCCAGCATGACCGCAGTCAATTTGACTGAAACAAGTAAACGAAGAGAAAAGAATAATATATATAAACACACACACACTTTATGAATATATTATATATGTATGTATTTATGAGTATATATGTATATAGATATAATGATTTGTTTTTGTTCTCGGTTCTCAACTATTCATGTGTGTTTATGTGTGTATGTGCGCGTGTATGAGTTTATATAGATGTTTGTAAACAGATAGCGAAATATGTAAATATATTTATGAGTAGGTATTTATTTATCGATAAGTTTGTATTTGGAAATACTCTAACAAACTTGGCGCCAATCACCGTACGTTTGCTTTACAAGTAACTTTTCTTTCAAGTGTGAAAAATAATAACATGTTAGCTTATTCGCTTTATTTTTTTTTACTTTGGGCCTGCTTCTTTAAATTTATATATTCCCTAAAACACTGCGGTATAAATATCGTGTTTTTAAATTGTGTAAACAACAGCAACAACAACAACAACAACAATAACAACAACAACGACAACAACAACATAATCTATTGGAATCGCTATAAGGTATTGGCTTATTGGTGCCTTAAGCAACTGATGTTTGAAAATAATTGCCAGAGCTTAATGAGGTTAATGGTGTATCGAAAATATGTCTATTCGAGAAGAAAAAAATGAAACGAAACAAGCTAATACGTAAAGGAAGAAAAAAAAACAGCTAGAGATAAAAAACAGAAACAAAACAAATAAACAGGAAAAGAAGTAGATTTGATGATAGAGGCGGTGGTAATGATGATAGAGGTGGTTGTGAAGAAATTAGAGAATAGCAGTATATAGTATAGATGGTGGCTTATGGCTTATCAGAGTCAAATTCCTGAGAAATGAGAAGGTCGTTATTTTAATTAAATTGCCTTTGGGGGAGAAACGATATTTTCCAACATTTTCATTGAAATAAATAAATGAAAATTGAAACTCATCTAAACTTTACGGTTTTATTTCAAACCTGAAATGAACGGAGCTGTGCAACGGATAACTTCTTGGTTTAGGCTGTGAGCTGGCAGAAACGTTAGCACGCCGGGCGAAACTCTTAGCGGTATTTCGTCAGTCGTTACGTTCTGAGTTCGAATTCCGCCGAGGTCGACTTTGCCTTTCAACATTTCGAGGTCGATAAATTAAGTACCAGTTACGCACTGGGGTCGATATAATCGACTTAATCCGTTTGTCTGTCCTTGTTTGTCCCATTTTGTGTTTAGCCCCATGTGGGTAGCAAACAAATAGGTATTTCGTCTGCCGCTACGTTCTGAGTTCAAATTCCGCCGAGGTCGACTTTGCCTTTCATCCTTTCGTGTTTGATAAATTAAATACCAGTTGCGTACTTGGGTTGGTCTAATCGACTGGCCCCCTCCCCTAAAATTTCGGGCCTTGTGCATAGAGTAGAAAAGAATATATTAAGTACTTTAAGCACGCCGGGCGAAACGCTTAGCGATATTTCTTCTGTCTTTACGTTCTGAGTTCAAATTCCGCCGAGGACGACTTTGCCTTTCAGCCTTTCGGGGTTGATAAATTAAATACAAGTTGCGTAGTGGGGTCGATGTAATCATCTGCCCCCACCCCTTTCCCCCAAATTTCGGGCGTTGTGCCTAGAGTAGAAAATGATAGCTTCTTGGTTTTGGATCAAATTGCCAGACAAACATTTTCTGTTTTCTTTGTTGTCCCTTTTACTTGCTTCAGTCATTAGACAGCGACCATGCTGGGGCATAGTCTTGAAGAAGTTTTAGTCGAACGTATCTACCCCAGAACCTGTTATTTTCTGTTTGTTGTAAAGCCTGGTACTTATTCTTTTGGGCCCTTTTCTTGAACCGCTAAGTTGCAGAGACATAGACACACCAATACCGGTTGTCAAACGCAGATGGTGGACAAACACCAAGACAAAGACACACACATACGTGTATATATATATATATATATATATTATATATATATATATATTATATATATATATGTGTGTGTGTGTGGTGTGTGTGTGTGTGTGTGTATGTATACGATGGTTTATTTCAGTTTCCGTCAACGATATCCATTCCTAAGATTTGGTCGCCTCGAAGCTATTATAGAAAACATTTACTGAAGGTGCTACGCAGCGGAACTGAACCCAGGACAATGTGCTTGGGAAGGAAGGTTCTTACGCCTATCTGTTCCTTTTTGCTTTTTTGTAGGTAAGTTTCGTTCTTCTACGTTACCAGTGTTCCTTATAGAAGAATTTTGACTAATGCCACGCTAGAGATAATCATTTCCTAAGCAGGCACAAAGCCGAAGCTCCCTAAATTTTATAGGCTGCGGTACAGTCAATTACATCGCCCTGGAACCTTTATCATAACCCCCAAAAAATGAAAGGTTAAAAAGTCTAACTCGCAGGGATTCGAAATCAGACTGTAAACAACAGTAGCTAAATAACATGGTGTAGATGTAGGCGTCTTCGAAACAAAACTGGATCTCCTCCTTTCAAGGTTTCTGGATGCATCTACCTCGCAGCAGGAAACGCAGATGTGGGCAGCAGCCTCATCCTCCCCTCATTTACCAAATGTCACATATCAGAGGAGGCGGCAAGTAGTGGGCGTGTAACAAGGCTAATAGCAGTGTCCCAGTATGGCCGCAACTCTGAAGCTGAAACTAGCTCAAGTCAATGAGCTTATCATATTAATCTCTTAGCAAAAGTATCACGATTTTGCGGGGGATAGTCGTAGTGGTGGGGATTATAGTCAATGGAATCGACCCAAGTGGATGAATGAACTCTTAGTAACAGGGAGGAAAAATGTATGTTGACTTCAAAGAGATTCGAACGTGAAGTGCTGTAAGTAATTTTGTTGAGTGCTCTAATGATTTTGCCACTGCGCCGTACATAAAATACCTCTGTATAACCATAAAAGTCATCAAGCTTCCCTGATAGGGTGTTGTCTCCTTAGCCAGGGAAGTCGTCTTTCTTTTGCTGTGTATCAAGGGGAAGGAGGCTGGAAAAAGGATCTGCTTCCCCAAGAAGTTAATCTCGATGTCCGGAAATTGCTAATGTAATCATTAAGTTGTTGATGTTGTTTAGCCACAGGCTTGTTTTGATCGAGCAGAACTACGACTAAAGGTGCTTAAATATTGACCACTGCATCTTGGTTATTCAAAACTACATTATTTAAAGTGTTTTTCTTAAACGGCATAGTTTAATATGAGGAATATTTGACTGTTATTTCTTGCAGATTGATCAACCACAAAGAGGTTACCACGTAAAATGGCACGGCTCAGGATTGAAACCGCATCATCGTCTTAATTTTCAGGCACTTTACGGCAATCCTCTTTAGGACACTCGACCCACATGAAACTTTCCCCTCTTAACCAGGAGTAGGGAGAGCATAAGAAACTGTGCCGTGCATTTGTAATGAGAATAATAATTACTAATTAATTTAACGAATCCAGAGTCTGAAGCAAGATAAATTAATGTTTTGGTCTTAAGGCTGAAGAAGTTTTCTTTCTTAATATATAATTAAAAGGCGGCAAAGTGATTACCCCAACTGTGAAGCACATAGATTCCAGTCAAATGAAAAATAATTAATATTTCAAGCCAAATGTGGTCTAACGCTACAGAGTAACTACATAAAACATATGATGAGGCAACAAGGCGATGCGGTTTCGATTTATCATTGAAACCATTTCACTTCTCTTCACTTACAGTGATGAAAAAAGAAATGAATGAACATTATTGCTTTCTGTTTTCTCCTCGCATTTATAAGATGTTGAACGGCAATGAGTCAGCAGGAATATTAACATGTTGAAGGCGGCGAGTTGGCAGAATCGTTTGCACGTCGGGCGAAATGCCTAGCGATATTTTGTCTGCCGCTACGTTCTGAGTTCAAATTCTGCCGAGGTCGACTTTGCCTTTCATCCATTCGGGTCGATTAAATAAGTACCAGTTACGCACTGGGGTCGATGTAATCGACTTAATCCGTTTGTCTGTCCTTGTTTGTCCTCTCTGTGTTTAGCCCCTTGTGGGTAGTAAAGAAATAGGTATTTCGTCTGCCGTTACGTTCTGAGTTCAAATTCCGCCGAGGTCGACTTTGTCTTTCATCCTTTCGGAGTTGATTAAATAAGTACCAGTTGTGCACTGTGGTCGATGTAATCGATTTAATCTCTTTGTCTGTCCCCTCTATATTTAGCCATCTGTGGGCAATAAAGACATACATTCTCACTGGTAGACTAATATTCTTTTCTACTCTGGGTACAAGGCCTGAGATTTTGGGGGAGGGGACCAGTTGATTAGATCGACTCCAGTACGCAACTGGTACTTAATTTATCGACCCCGAAAGGATGAAAGGCAAAGTCGACCTCGGATAAATTAAGTACCAGTTACACACTGGGGTCAATGTAATCGACTTAACACCTATGTCTGTCCTTGTTTGTACCCTCTGTGTTTAGCCCCTGGTAGGTACATAGAAATAGGTACTTAATTTATCGACCCCAAATGGATGAAAGGCAAAGTCGACCTCGGCGGAATTTGAACTCTGATCGTAAAGACAGACGAAATATATATTTCTTTACTACCCACAAGGAGCTAAACACAGAGAGGACAAACATGGGCAGACAAACGGATTAAGTCGATTATATCGACCCCAGTGCGTAACTGGTACTTATTTAATCGACTCCGAAAGGATGAAAGGCAAAGTCGTCCTCGCCGGAATTTGAACTCAGAACGTAGCGGCAGACGAAATACGGCTACGCATTTCGCCCGGCGTGCTAGCGTGTCTGCCAGCTCGCCGCCTACCTCAACATAATTATAATAATGGTTTCCTTCGTAAATATTCGTTTCTTTTGAAGATTATGCAAATATTGAGCAGTAAACTGGATTAAGAAGATAACTATGGACAGCAATACATATTGTCCATTAAAATATACAAAATTGGAATGTATCAGATTCAAATAAACGCAGATTCTTGCTTGCCTCGTTTCGCAGACACAAGCACTTAAATGTATGTCGTTTTTCTGAATGTTAATAAGTCGTTTTTAAATGTTACTGTTATGCTAATGGAGACGGCTTAACTTGTAGATTGGTTACGAATGTCAGTAGGTTTTTAATGTTTCGTTGATTTAGTTCAAACATCTTTGAAGAGAACAAATGAACGTTCGATAGAAAGCTACTAATTGGAAAATGCTTCCCCTTTTAGGTGCAATAAATATTTATTTTATTAACCCTTTAGAGAGATGTCGTGCTTCTGTACTTTTACATTCTGGATAGCTAATTACGGACGAATTGGTAAACTAGTTTTCATTGAAAGAATATCGATGATGCTCAGCAACTATCGGCTTCTTTCAATTAAGCAATACGCCGTTACTTTGCTGTGATGGTCAGTGAATCGATTTAAGAATATTAATTCAGCACTTCGGATGAAACCAAATAGTACATGGCCTTTGAGCTGACGTTCCAACTGATAGGTTAACGCAACAGGGGAAACCAACGGGGCGAACGTCTTTGCGCATGTCTATGTCCAGTGGGAATGATCTTCGTGATCAGTTGACCTCTTTACTCTTTACTCTTTACTCGTTATTCTTTTACTTGTTTCACTCATTTGACTGCGGCCATGCTGGAGCATCGCATTTAGTCATGCAAATAAACCCCTGGGCTTATTCTTTGTAAGCCTAGTACTTATTCTATCGGTTTCTTTTGCCGAACCGCTAAGTTACGGGGACGTAAACACACCACCATCGGTTCTCAAGCGATGTTGGGGGGGATAAACACAGACACACAAACATATACACACATACATATATATATATATATACATATATACGACGGCCTCCTTCAGTTTCCGTATACCAAATTCACTCACTTGGCTTTGGTCAGCCCGAGGCTATAGTAGAAGACACTTGCCCAAAGTGCCACGCAGTGGGACTGAACCCGGAACCATGTGGTTGGTAAGCAAGCTAATTACCACACAACCACTCCTGCAAGAAATAATAATAATAATAATAATAATAATAATAATAAAATAATAATAATAATGGTAACAACAACAACAACAACATCGAAAAATACTTTAGGAATGAGAACCCAGGTTCGACATTTCCTTAAGACACCTGATGAAGGCTTGAGTGTATATCAGCCAAAGCGTTGCGTTAACAACAAACAAGATGAGGACAAATATCCGTCTAATGTAAATAATGTAAATAATGTACGAAATCTCATGTCCTCAAAACA
>NC_043001.1:9428686-9431186 GCF_006345805.1 Octopus sinensis | reverse complement strand
CAAGGTCTGACATGCCATCTATCTTTTTTGTGATTGACCTTTGGGGAGCTTCAATTCTCATAATATTTTGTTTTGTGTAGGGAGACCACAGTGGACAGCAGTATATATATTAAGCCTGCGTGTCAGCTGAAATGCTATATCTGTCTTTATGTTCTGGGTTCAAATGCCACTGTGATCAACTTTTCCAGTCATCGATAAAATAAATACCAGCTGAATGCTGAGATCGATGAAATCTACTTACCTACCTGACCACTGTCGAAATTGCTGGCTTTATCCAAAATTTGAGACCAGTATCATAAGCAGATAATACCTTAGATCGAACAAGTAGAATTCTTATTCGTTGAAGCCAGTGAGATATCTAGTTACGTATTTTTCTATAGATGAAAGACTGGTATAAGTTTCTCTGAATTAAATTTAAAATTTAAAAATATAAAAAAAGACAACCAGTATTAGCCAAAAGATATCAGTTAAAACAAAACTATATCCGACAATGACAGCAAAACCAAAAGATAGCGTACTCAATGCTCTATTCATATCGTATTAAATAAATCATATATTTCCTGAGAAGTTGCTAATCTAAAGTGTTTTTATGATTCAATTTTCAGGAATACAGTCGAATATTTTCATGCATGGTTTCTGTCCGGAGGGATGAATATATTCTGAGGATACAATAGAGTTAGCCATCATGATTTAATTTCTTGGTCAAGCGAAGAAGTGAATTCGTTTATAGCTTTATTAGGCTTTCGAGAAGATGTCTTAGAAGTGCTTCTAATAAAATAGACGCCTTTTTGGAATTTGCTAAGAAATTTCAGCCTCCAGCAGGAAGCTATAATTTCGTAATAATTCAGTTTTGGAACATGACGTGTGTAACTGTGAACTATGAAGAAAAAGAAAAAAATTAAAGAGACTTGGAGACATACACCCGCAATAACTTGTAAATATGCATATATATATATATGTATATATATATATGTGCATACATATATATATATGTATGTATATATGTATGTATGTGTATGCATGCATTTGTGTATGTGTGTGTGTGTATGCATATATATGTGTATGTATGTACATATGTATATGTATATATATATGTATGTATATATATATGTATGTATATATATATGTATGTATATATATATATATGTATATATGTATATATATATGTATGTATATATATATATATATATATGTATGTATATATGTTTATATATATGTATGTATATATGTATATATATATGTATATATATATGTATATATATATGTATGTATGTATATATATATATATACATATATATATACACAGACACACGCATATAGGTATGTATATGGACGTGTTTGTGTATAAATAAATATATAAATATGCATATATATATATATATATATATATTATATATATATATATGTATTCACAAGCGCATATACGATTACGAGGATACATATACGCAGATATAATCTAAGTCACATAAACACACACAATGCCTATATAATCTAATTCGTGTACACACTTACACTCGAACATACGTTATATGCGTACGTGGATATGTATCTATGCATATGAAGTTTTCTCAATATATAGACAAATACTATGGAACTTTGAGCATATGCATGTGTATATAGATGTGTTGAGAAGTATATACATTATAAATATGTGTATACATGTATTAAATACATATGTTTCCATACTTACATAGGCCTGCTAATGTACATAGTTTTGCATGTGTTTACGAGCATAGACAGACATCCATATGTATATATATACATGTGTGTGTAAGTGTGTGTGTGCGTATGTGTGAGCGTGTGTACATGATGTGTGTGTTTGATCTATATTTCTTTGTTCTGAGACATAAAAAAAACTATAGACATTTTAAACAATCAAAATTTCATTTCTCTATTTACCTGACAGTCGAAATACATACATAGTCACAACCACACACACACACTCACACACACACACACACATACACACATACACACATACACACACACATTTGCATAAAGAAACAAACAAAAGAATAAACGAGTTACAATGAAGAATTTTTTTTTCTGAAATATTTTTTTTTCTTTTTAACTGCTACTTCGATAAAATTCTGTTAAATGTTAAAATACACTTCAAACTTGAGAGTTTCCTACATTTACTGAATAACATGAATTGTATATTTTTTACGATTTTTATTTATTTGTGTCTTTAATAAATTATTCGTTTCTAATAATGACACAAAGCAATATACTCAGAAGGAAGGTTTTATACTCCATCGAATCGATTGTTAAAACATTGTTGGTGATTATGGTATCTTGCAATCGTATTTGTTGTTTTGTATCTTCCGTTTATCTTCCTCTACAAACTTCAGTTTTGAATTCAAAGCAGAGAAGTACCCTTTCAGCAGATGAAATCACTGCATTAAAGGCGAGGGCTAATAATACTATTCTTTCCATTGTTGTGGCGTAGCAAAACGTAGAACCTGCGTGGAAAGATACTTTAGTGAGACCATCACAAAGA
>NC_043001.1:9418686-9423686 GCF_006345805.1 Octopus sinensis | reverse complement strand
TTTTACCTTCTCAGCGACCGTCATCATTCTTCGTTTGCGTTTAGTCTCAGTACCAGGCTTGGAAGAAGCAGCACGCTTGGGACCCATTGCAGGGGATGAAATCGCAAAGAAAAAAACCCCAAAAAGAATCACACACAGCACAGCGTAAATTAGTACAGTAAACCACTCGGCGAGAAAGCTTGAAGCAAAATGGCAGCGAGAGAGAGAGAAAGAGAGAGACAAGGGAAGATGCTGCGGGTTTGAGCATCGGCCAACGCACCAATCACAGGCCAGATTACAAAATAGAAAGCTGTGATTCGTCGTCTCTCTCTCCATTGCACCAATCACAGCCCGTCTCAAGTTCAAATACCTCTGTATATGCTTTTTTGTTATTTAACGCTTGTTTTGTTGTTCCTAGACTAGGAAATAATATTTGTTATTAATATTTTAATGGATTTAATGAAAAATTGTAGGTGCTCATATATATATATATATATATATATATATATATATATATATATAAAGCCGCGAAGTCGTGAATCCGCGATAATTGAACCGCGAAGTAGCGAGGAATCGCTGTATGATCAAATACGTTCCATTCGTGTGGTCATCGCATCATCTATTGTTGAATACAAAACGATGGCATGATCATTTATGTTATAGACGAGGGCATAACCATGTGGTAAGAAGGTTGGTTCCCAACCACATGGTTCCGAGTTCAGTCCCACAGCGTGACACTTTGGTCGAGTATCTTCTACTATAGCCTCGGGTCGACCAAAGTTGGCGGAAACTGAAAGAAGCCCACACATTTGTGTGTGAGTGTGTTTTTTTTTGCTCCACCGCGGCTTGACAACCCGTGTTTGTATACGTCCCTGTAAGCTAGCGGTTCGGCAAAAGATATATCGATAAAATAAGTACGAGACTTAAAAATAAGTACTACTGCCGATTTGTTCGACTAGATTTCTTCGAGTCGGTGCCCCAGCATGGCCGCAGTTTAATAACTGAAACAAATAAGAGAATAAAAAAATAATAAAAAATACATACATATTCTTTTCTACTTTAGGCACAAGGCCCAAACTTTTGGGGGAGGCGGCCAGGCGGCAACTGGTACTTTATTTATCAACCCCGAAAGGATAAAAGGCAAAGTCAACTTCGGCCGAATTTGAACTCAAAACGTAAAAAACAGACGGAATACCTATTTCTTTGCTATCTACAAAGAGCGAAACAGAGAGGATAAAAATGAACAAACAAACGGATTAAGTCGATTATATCGACCCAGTGTGCAACTAGTACTTTTTTAATCGACCCTGAAAGAATGAAAGGCAAAGACGACCTCGGCGGAATTTGAACTCAGAACGTAGCGGCAGACGAAATACCGCTAAGCATTTCGTCCGGTGTGTTGACGTTTCTGTCAGATCGCCGCCATATACATACATATTGAGAGTGTTCGAAACCCTTGTTTATAAGTGCAGTGAACGAACTGTTTGCAAACCTTCGCTCCTTTGGGTATCAGCACTCGTCAACAAACAAAGTTTGCTCGCTGGAGTTACAAAGAAGAGCCTTCTACTCCTGTTAGATTCCTTAGTCTGATTGCCTTTGGCTAACGGGACGCAATGATGTCGAAACTGCAAGTGTCCCAGAGTCATTATGCTAATGACTCGGGGGCGTTGTTAACAAACATACATCGTAAAAGAGGAATTGTTCCTCTGTAACGAGCCAGTCATTTGGGAATTGATGTTTGAACAGGTCGAGACGTACTAAGACAGAATATACAGCAACCGAGCTTGTTCGCACGCACTCGTGTGTTTACACACACACACACACACACACACACACACACACACACATACACACACACACACACACACACACACAACACACACACACACACACACACACACACCACACACACACACACACACACGCACACACACACACGCACACACACACACACACACACACACACACACACACATACACACACACACCACACACACACGCACACACACACACACACACACACACACACACAACACACACACACACACATTCTTTATACTTTGACTTGTTTCAGTCAGTTGACTGCGGCTATGCTGGAGCACTGTCTGTAGTCGAACGAATCAACCCCAGTAAACCTGATGAAGCCTGGAGGGTATACACCAGCCAAAACGTTGTGTTAACAACAAACAAGATGAGGACAAATATCCGTTGAATGTAAATAATGCAAATAATTCCTCATCTCTTAAATATAGAACTGCATTATAGGATATACTATACTACTTCTACTGAGAGTTTTCGTTCTCAGTGGTCTGTATTACTGCTCCCACCTATGGTCATTGCAGAGTGTTAACTGGTAGCTGAACTTGGGGCAGTCCAAATCCACTATACAGGAAGTGGGAATAAGGGAACATATATTGTCACTTCAGAATGCACCTTAGGTTGTTAATAAGCGAAAGTAATGTGAGACGGTCGGGAAAGCAAACAAGTTATTATTTAAGGTATTTTAAAATTTACATAATTAAAAAAAGATCGATTCGGTGAAAGAGACGAGCTGCTGCGATTGGTGCAGACGTGGTGGTCTTCAAAAGAGTGTCTGAACAAATTTTTATGCACCATTCTAGATGAACTCACATCACGGTAGGAGGCACAGAGAAGAACAGCTCGGTCCAACTCGCTATTTCACCAGAAATAGTCGAGCAAAGAAACGTAAATCCGCTGGAAGGTGGTGCTGTAGCGTGGCCTCAGCCCCCGGCTGAAACCAGCAAAAGGTATAAAAAATAATAATAAAAAGAAAGATTAGTTGCTTAAGCTGCAACTTCAACTAATTGTTAACAATCTCATAAACAGATTTCCTTTGCAGCCTAGCAATTAGCAACTAATAATAAACATGAAATTTTACCGAGTGGGATTTCCCGGACGATTCGTAAAGCAAATTAATTCTTGCATAATGTAATTCGACAAAGAAGTATGTTAAATAATGTAATGCTAGAGTAGGTAGTAATATTAAAGGCACCACATCTCACAGCGTATTTAAAGATAGCTTGTGTTTATTTCATGGACGTTGTAATTGTTGCCAAAGACGCTGTGTAAACTAATGATGGCGGTGTTGCGGTTTATTGTAGTTCATTGTCCAGAAAATTATGTTGAAGTACCATTGGAAAGAAGGAAGACGGTGGATGGTGACGTAGTGATTTTACGTTTGCAACGAGTGAACGGCTGATCAGAATAACATCTTTACATTAATAGAAGGAGAGGAGAAGATTAACGGAGAGACAAAGAAAAGGAAGTTATGAAAAGCATTCGCCTGAAGCTGAAGAACAAATGAAGAGCCTGGACAAATTGCAATTATTTGACAAGGACCAGAGGAAGACAATAACTTTCTGAATATTCCCAATGGCTAGTTATTTAATGAACAGCTGAGTAAAACATTCCTGGAAACTTCCAATATAGACATGGAGAGCTTATTGAGAAAATCTCATACCTCAGAGACAATCGACTGAATGCGAATGCGGAGACAAAGCGTTAATAAGATGTAAGATGTCGTTAAAGAAATCTACGACAGTATGTCTGTTCATATAGCATTTTCTGTATGAAAATGAATTCATTCGACCAGGAAGTGGGAATAAGAAAGCGGATATTGTCACTTCAGAATGCACCTTACGTTGTTGGTAAGCGAAAATATGGAGGAACGGTCGGGAAAGCAAACAAGAATAATTCAGAGCGTTATTATTTCAGGTATTTTAAAATTTACATAATCAAAAATTTTGGCACGGCTCTTTGTAAATCTAGTATTGTGTCGAAGAGAACTTTATTATTACCATTAGGTCAGCAACGTGCCAAGAGAAAACTGACTGTACAATAAAAACTGTCAAGTCTAGAAACCTTCGAGCGGAAAGTGAGCAAAATTTGAAAAGGAAGGTCACAGTACTGATGGAGAAAATGGAAGTAAAGTAGATACCGTTGCAAAAATACCTTTCCGCTCAAAATAGAGGATACACATATGGTAGTTGTCTACTCCTTGTGCAGAGTTTGACCACCTCCTGTACCTACCCCTTAGAACAATCATGGCATCTGATGCGGCTTTTTAAACCAGACAGTGTTCTGAAAAGACACCCACATAGATTGCATATACGATTTGGACCACCAAGAGCTGCAGATAAGTTCTGATCTTTGTGGGTCTTAAAATGTATTTTGAAGCCTCCATCAGATTTGCAAACCTTCTGGCATGCACTGCATTTAAATATGTGCACAGACATATAGGCAGAATAGTTGGTGGAGGTTTGTTTTCCATGCGTTCGCAAATGAGATTTGAGCCCATCAAAATAAAGTCATGTTCTGTCACAAGCTGTGCACACATAAA
The DNA here is from genome assembly GCF_006345805.1 of Octopus sinensis. Lineage (NCBI taxonomy): Eukaryota > Metazoa > Mollusca > Cephalopoda > Octopoda > Octopodidae > Octopus > Octopus sinensis. The sequence goes on along the minus strand of NC_043001.1, from coordinate 9,419,347 downwards.
GGTCATTGCCATTTACCTCGACCGTAACATTCTTCTTTAAATCTCTTTCGAGTTTTGCATGCGTTATCCTGGCCTTAGCAAACACTTTCACTCCACTCCACACCTTTTGTTAGCCATCTAGCTCGGTCCGAAGCAATGGTTTCTATGTCTTCTGGATCCATTCCAAGTGACTTCATAGTGGTCCTTATGCCGTCCTGAAACCTTTTTTTTTTTAGGTTTACGCCGATAGCGTTTTCCCTCTGCAAGGTCACCATAAAACAGCTGTTTGGGTATGCGCTCATACACCGAAGAAACTGAAGAAGAAGAAAATTGTACGTTTTGTCAGACCGTTTGTATTCATTGCCCTAAAACTAATTCAATACAAAACTTGATAATCATGTTTTAGTGGGAGTTAAACCAGTAAAATACCCCTTGCGAAAATAACAAAGCATGTGAAAAAAAAGACCCAAAACATGGAAAGTAGCCATTGCTGTAAACATGAATTCAAGAAAACCGTAATTCGATGCGTCAATGGTGATGGGAAGTCTTAAATCTGTGTTTTATTGAAGAGTTGAGAATTTCAGAATTATACCATCATTGATGGGAAACCCGAAGAAATGGTAAGACGGGTGAAGGTGGTAGGGTAACTGGTGCCTGTAATGTGCCATAAATCAACGATTCT
>NC_043001.1:9373686-9413686 GCF_006345805.1 Octopus sinensis | reverse complement strand
AATGCTAGGGGGACAAACACAGACACTCAAACACACACATACATATATATATATATATATATATATATATATATATATATATATATATATATATATATATATATACATATATACGACAGTCTTCTTTCAGTTTTCGTCTACCAAATCCACTCACAAGGCTTTGGTCGGCCCGGGCTATAGCAGAAGACACTTGCCCAAGATGCCACGCAGTGGGACTGAACCCGGAACCATGTGGTTGGTTAGCAAGCTACTTACCACACAGCCACTCATAAATATTTCCTCAATGAAATCGAAAAATGTGGCATCTCAAAGGTGCGTACAACACCAGTGATTGTAGGAACATTTGGAATGATCAAAAGAAGACCTGAAAGTTATTAGAAAATAACCCCTGGTTCACCCTCCATGCAAGAAGTGCAGAAGATTGTTTTAAGTGGTACGTCGTACGTCTTGAGAAGAGCACCGGCGCTATGAGAACGATAACTATCCATGTGTATAATTTTTTTTCAGCATAGATATTTAATTTTTAAAAATGAACAATCTATTCTGTCTATTTTAATGGCTCATCAATATATACAGTGAGTATTTTGTTTGCCCTCGGTATCGAGAAGACACTCGACCAAAAATTGAACCAAGCCTGAAAGAAGAAAATATAATAATAATAATCATAATAATAATAATAATAATAATAATATAATAATAATAATAATCATAATAATAAAATAATAATAATAATAAAATAATAATAATAATAATAATAATAATTATTATTATTAATATTATTATTATTTTTTCTATAATAATTATAATAATAATAATAATATTAATCTATGGTTAAATATCTTTGTGGTAATTGGTCCGACTAATACTATCTTCAATGAAGCAGTCAGTTAAAGTTATATCAATACTCATAACACACCCCTCTCCTAACTATTCTGATTGTATAAGAAAAAAAAATGAAGTAAAAATCAATGAAGTACACCAGGGCAAAGTTCAAGTATTTTATCAGTTTTAAGAAATATTTCCAAGATTTATGCCCTTTATAACTATCGATTATTTCGGTCTAATAATAATAATAATAATAAAGCTTAAACCGCCTTTAGTGAACCTACACGAAGGGGTTAATCTTATTTTGAACTAAGAACTGCATAGTCTGTTTACTGAACGATGATAAAGTTACTGGGCTGGGAATAACCCTCGCTCGTACTCAACGTACTAAACTGCTGGCTTCGTCTTTATACAGTCTGTCAACAACTATTAAATATAATGTGTAGCCAAATCTTCAATAAGATAGGAATAGCTGTCATATTTATGCAATTCCATCTTGCTATGGTATTACTAAATCAATAATTCGAACACGCTATCAGATATCGAAGAAGTAGATTAACCTTTGCTTTTCCATCTCCGTTTTATCATCAATGGAGATAAAGTTGCCCAAGTAATTATCCCGCAAGTAATTTATAACAGAGTTCCTGTTGCATAGTTAATTCATTCTGCATTATATATTCACTTCTAGTTCAACTGGGTTTTTATGAATATATTTAACTCATTTCAGAAAGATTGTTAATCAAAAAAAAAAACACAACAAAAAAAAGAAAACACAACAAAAATAATACGAAAGCGATAAACAAAAGAAACCATATTGTTTAATACATTTTTCAAAAATCAGACAAGGGAGATGTTTAAGGATAAAAATATTAAAAATCAGAACAAAACCAAAAGGAACAGAAGGAAAAGAAATGGCAGCATTGTATTCATTCAACTTATCTTTTCCATGCATATTTTACTTCCTTTTCATACAATGCCTTTATTATTCCGTGTGAGGTTACTACACTGAAATAATGTAGAATCTGAGAATGTATTCAACTTGTATGAGGTGATCATAAAGAACACCTGATTGTCGGATGTTGTAGTTTTTACATAAAATAAATCTGTTTCAAACACCTTAGTAACGGGGTTGCTATAGAAACTTGTAGATACGTAGCTAACAGTGCAGCATCATAAAAGATTGAATTCATGAATTTGAGCGGAAGGAATGGAGTCCCTAACAGTGCCGTCCTAAGGTGTGAGCACATTGGTCAGTTGCCCAGTTGGGCCTCATGCGTCCAGGGGCCCAATACCGATCCATGCATGCTGTGGCTTGCTGTGTCAATATGTAAATACTATAGGGTGTTGTGCACTGACTTTCCCGTGGGCCTCCCCTGCTGCTAAGATGGCTCTGGTTTCTCTGAAGGGGTAACCACAGTAACGATACCCGATATAATGATTAGCTCGAACTTTAAGGCATAGCTTCGGGTGTAATTCCTACTTCTCTGCATTGCGAGATCATAGCCCCGGTTCTATAGAGAATATGGCTAGAATGTCTAAAGAATCTGAAGACAGGATTTGAAAGTAAGATCCACCGATAAGGAACCTAGAGGTAGATCCAGCCACAACATTTGGTTACATCCGCTTCGGCTCAAACCCTCTGGTGGATTTTGCCAAATGACTCTGACCCTAAGACTCTCCTAGAATTTTGGGCTATAAAAATGGGTGGATGGCCTTCAGATTTTTCCATTGCTCACTTAATCTTTTATTCTTTGAAACACAATTAACTACAATAATTTCAGCAATATTAAATGAAAAACCTGGCACAATGGAATCGACCATCTAGGGCGTTAGGCTGGACAGTTCCATTAAATGGTTTTTAGTGTTTCTATCGATGGTAGATGTCCAATCCGAGCTGTAGAATCTTCACAAAGATAACAAGTTGGCAGTTTTCGATCGGAAACTCAAGACACAAGAGACGAACTGTCGGGGTCTAAATAACTTCGGCCAGTTAATTAAACTGCTTGTCAGAAATACAGACAAAGGAATATGATTATTTGATTTCTGATATTGGCACATATCATTTAATATAATTTATAAATGTCCAAATTAAATCGCAACAAGAGAACGACTAGAGTTCGAAATAAACCTAATATTTTCCATTTACCATGGTAGACAATTTGGATTATTTTCCTTTAGATGTTTATCAATCTCAGTGTTATTCATCACGGATTCCAGCACTATAAAGCTTACTGTTGACTTCGACAATCCGCGTAAAATAAGACACGACTATAAAATAACACAAAACTTAGTGCTTAATTCAAAACTAATCAAAAACATACATATGGTACTATCACAATTATAGGAAAACAAATAAGGCTAAAAATTTCATATTCCCTACAGTAATATGCTGTAAGCCACCACAATCGAGAAACATATGTCCATAAAGGAAGCAACTATTTATAAAAATAATTTATTGCTTTGCTTTCTTCGTGGAATAATGTCAGGGTTAGTGAGCATCTTACTTGCTGAATTTTTTTGAAATATTTTATCGTTCTTTCGTCTGAAATTGCCGAAGTTTCGAAGTAGGTTCTAACCAATACAGAAGAGAAAAAAAGACTGAAGAAAAAGCAAAAAATCCGGAAGCGGAGTATTCGGTAAATAACGCTAAATATCTGAAAGTAACGCGAAATATCCTGAAAGTGAAGCGAAATATCCGGAAAGTGAAGCGAAATATTCTGATAGTAAAGCGAAATATCCGGAAAGTAATGCGAACTATCCGGAAAGTAACGCGAAATATCTGGAAAGTAACGCGAAATATTCGGAAATTAATGCGAAATATCTGGAAAGTAATGCGAAATATCCGGAAAGTAACGCGAAATATCCGGAAAGTAGCGCTAAATATCCGTAAAGTAACGCGAAATATCCGGAAAGTAATGCGAAATATCTGGAAAGTAACGCGAAATATCTGGAAAGTAACGCGAAATATCCGGAAAGTAACGTGAAATATCCGGAAAGTAACGTGAAATATCTGGAAAGTAACGCGAAATATTCGGAAATTAATGCGAAATATCCGGAAAGTAACGCTAAATATCTGGAAAGTAATGCGAAATATCTGGAAAGTAACGCGAAATATCTGGAAAGTAACGCGAAATATTCGGAAATTAATGCGAAATGTCCGGAAAGTAACGCTAAATATCAGGAAAGTAATGCGAAATATCTGGAAAGTAACGCGAAATATCCGGAAAGTAATGCGAAATATCCGGAAAGTAACGCGAAATATCCGGAAAGTAACGCGAAATATCCGGAAAGTAATGCGAAATATCCGGAAAGTAACGCGAAATATCCGGAAAGTAACGCGAAATATCCGGAAAGTAAGGTGAAATATTCGGAAAGTAACGTAACATGAGAGTCATCTAGTGTTTTGCTGGAAAATTCGCCAATAAGGAGTAAAGTGTGACCAGGTGTATCATTATTATGCGTTATTCAGATTTTGTTTGTGTCTGCCTCTGTATTTTCTCATTTAAACATCTCAGGGCTTTAGAAACATTTATTTATTGCGTGTAACAAATTCATGATGAACGTCAGTCTCCCAATAAAAGAAGGATCACCTTCCTCTTCACACATGAACACAGCTGATGTAAATATTTTGGTGGACGAATATTCTTTTGCTTCTTCATCGAGTCGTACACCCATGTTTTGATACCCGTTACGACATCAGTCACAAAGATCTCATGAACATTCGAAACTATCACGACAATTTTTGAAAAAATTTTCGCACCTTGGTTAAGTGTCTTCTTCTATAGCCTCGGGCGACCAAAGCCTTGTGAGTGGATTTTGTTGACGGATACTGAAAGAAGCCCGTCGTATATATGTATATATATATATATATATACATACAACACACACACACATATATATATATATACATACATATATATATGTGTGTGTTTGTGTGTCTCTGCTTGTCCCCCCAACATCACTTGACAACCGATGCTGGTGTGTTAACGTACCCGTAACTTAGCGGTTCGGTAAATGAGACCGATGGAATAAGTACTAGGTTCACAAAGAATACGTCCTGGGGTCGATGTGCTCGACAAAAGGAGGTGCTCCAGCATGGTCGCAGTCAAATGACTGAAACAAGTAAGAGAGTAAAAGAAAGAGTAATATTTGTGGCTCGATTCCCTTTATGTTCATCTCTCAACAGATTTTGACGACCTAATGAGGCATCTTAATTTTTTCTTCTAAAATCCTTTGGTTCCAGCATTTCCTGATTGCCCACGCCATCGAATAGTTCGCTGCTGATCAAGCGACGGTTTTCACAGTAAGAATTTTTTCGCGAAACACTGTTTTGCAATGTGATCGTCTGTCGTCTTGAAAGGTCTTTCGCATTTATGATTATCTTCGTTGGATGATTAGAAACAACCATATCACTGGCAACGTTCTATTCTGTTTCAACTTTGTATACAGTTTAAACTTTCCCAATACCTGTTTCACAATTTGAAAAATTCCCACAAACTGTTCTCTTTACAATCTATCTATCTATCTATCTATCTATCTATCTATCTATCTATCTATCTATCTATCTATCTATCTATCTATCTATCTATCTATCTATCTATCTATCTATCTATCTATCTATCTATCTATCTATCTATCTATCTATCTATCTATCCATCTATAGTCATCATTCTTCCCTGTGTGTGGCCATAAATATACATACATACATACATACATACATACATACATATATATATATATATATATATATAAAGAGAGAGAGAGAGATAATATAAATAATATAAATAATTATATATATATATATATATATATATTATATATATATATATATTATATATATATATGTATATATGTATATCCATATATACATACGTATATGTACATACTTACATCTATACGTATATATATACATGCATATGTGGGTACAGGAACTCATGGAACGTGTACAATGGAAATGTACGAAGCACGAGAGTACATAGAACATGAACTATTGTTTCGAGCAACGAAAGACACAAATGGAAAATAAAACAAATATAAAGAACGACCCTTAATCAGTTGTTGGCTATTTCTCTAGTCTCGTATTTCGAGCACTTAACAAAAATTTACAGTTTCGATAAAACAGTTGCTCCTGCAAAGCAAATTAAATAACATTTGGGATTTTCCAGAGAGTAACAATAGGTAACACAAACAGGATAGTGAAAATAAACAGGAAGGGCTGCTAAGCCTAAACGAGGTTGTAGTGGCGAACGGGTAAATCAAGCTAGGACAGGAGACAAACAAGAGCACGTCTTCCTTGTTCCAGCTACAACGGAGAGAAAGAAAGAAAGATGGTCGATGGTCCCGTGGGAGCCACGTGAGCAGGGAAGGAGGAGTGAGGGAGAGAGGGTGACAGAGTAATATCATAGAATAGTGGAAGAAGAGGAGGTAAAAGAATATGTGAGAAAAACTAAGAGTAAAAAGATCGTATAGAGAGCGCATCAGAATTACTAAGATAAACCTTACTTGGAAAGATGCGTAGTGTTCAAACATATAATAATATAATATATATATATATATATATATAATATATATATATATATATGTGTGTGTGTGTGTGTGTGTGTCTACATATATGCATTTATATATATATATATATATATATATATATATATATTATATATATATATATGTATGTATGTGTGTGTGTGTATGTTCTATTTTTCTGAATCTTCAGACTTTTCATTGTGCTAGGCCACTGGTTTTAAATTGATATTCAAATTAATATCCAATTTTTCACCCTTATTATTTAAATTTGATATGCATGTATATATATACATACACACACATACATACATATATATATACATATATATATACGTATACATACACACACACACACACATATATATATTTGCTTCTGAGTGTGTGTATTTTATTGCTTATATATTTATATATTACTACGTACATCTCTCTCTGTACATATCTATCTACCTATCTATCTATCTATGTTTCTATCTATCTACATCTATCTATCTGTCTATCTATATCTCTCTCTATATATGTGTCTACAGACTTGCATATATATATATATATATAGTATATATATATATATATATATATATATATATATATAGATATATATATATTATATATATATATATATATATATATGTATATGTATATATATATATATATAATATATATATATGTAGTGGAGTATGTGTTTATCCGCTTACATATTGTTATATCATTTGGTTGAATAATTCAATTACAGAAGCTTTTATATCTCCATTGACTGAATTATTTTAATCATCCTCCGAATTGGCACCTTACTTTTACAAATAGCCTTTCTTTGAAAGTTTCAAATATAATGGCCTTTTGCATAATTTGATTTTAGCTTTAAATCAAAAGTTTGCTATTTACTTTCGCAGATGAGAAATTGAATGATATTAAATACTATATATTCGCCCGTGCCATATATTTTATCCCGTGTTAAGCAACACTGTTAACTAGATAAATAAATATACAACATATAGACAGGTAAATAGATAAAATGAAAATATCGATTAAGGATATAAATATATTCACGTTGATTCGAAAATTTAAATAACGCAATTCTTTTTAAAAATTGCTATAGCACTTTAGAGTTGATTCAATAAATTTTTGGCAAATGTAAGATTATAATGAGATTTAAGATATTTTCTACTTCCAGGTTTACCATGTTGTGTCATGTAAAATTCATACAGACGAGAATTAACAATTCGCTTGAAAATGCTAAACCATTTATTAATGAGATGGGTCTCTGTTATTCTCTAACCAGCGTTTTCTAGATTGAAATATTTTCTCCAGTTTTACTCTGCCAACAAAAGTTCCGGGATTTGGATATTTTTCAGAATTCGATTTCCAGTGATTTTGTCCCGTAGTACAAGTGACCACAAACAAGAGAAAAAGATGGGCTATAAATTCAGAAATCTTTAGAAAAGGGGTTCTACAAATAAAAAAAATCGTAGACCTGGGAAAAGCATCACCACGACAGTGAGTCGCTGAGTGGCAGTTCGAAAAGCGAAGCTATTAGAATAAAGGGATTTATGACAAATAAAAAGCTTACCTGAAAAACGATGCACCTGTAAAGGGCGGCGGATGAGAGTGAAAGGTATTGAGAAATTAAGCATGTAAAAAGATAGACCTTCAAAAGGTAACGTAAACGATAAGTGACAGTTCCCTCTAACATCAAGGGACAGGAAAAATGAAGTTATTAAAATGTTTTACAAAATTTCGCTATCTACAGTTTTCATACTTGCATACGAACATACACACACAAACGCGCATACACACACATACACACGCTTACACACACACACACACACACACACACGCATACACACACACTCACATATATTATATTAGAGTAAAGATCAAAACCATGGTAGAACGCGTATCTCAAGTAATTTAGAATAATTTAATTAGGGATGGGTCAATTTGAAGTCTTACAGCCGTTTCTGGGATGACCCAAGCGGTTGGTTAATAAATCCACGCACTGGGTATTTCGCCATCAGAGAAAAGGTATAAATATTTAGACAGGGAAACTTTACAGTTTATAAGGAATAAAGTAGAAGAATAAAGAGTAAAGATTGTTAGAAGAATATAAAAAAAATAAATGCGCCCCTTTAAAGCCTAGCTAGGCTCATGGGCCCGGTTTCCCGGTTTCCATGGCGCATGTGTTCCCCAGCTGGACGGGACGCCAGTCCATCGCAGCGTTACTCATTTTTGCCGACTGAATGAACTGGAACAACGTGAAATGAAGTGTTTTGCTCAAGAACACAACACGTCGCCTGGTCCAGAAATCGAAACGACAATCTTACGATCATGATGTTGACACCCTAACCACTAAGCCACGCGCCTCCACTTAGAAGAATATAGACAGGAGAATAATGTTCATAACTCATCTTTCTCCAGAGGATATGGATGTTGGTCGGTACTTCTATGAAGGGGCAGGTTCTTAGTTAAAACCCTAAGTAAATCCTGGCGTTCTTTTGGCAGGATTTTGAATGATGAGTTCATATTGCAAAGGTGTGTATAGAGCGAGCAAGTAAGATAGACATAAGTTTTGTGAGTGAGTGTATATAGGAGAGAGAGGAGAATGAGTGAGAGCGGAGAAAGGAAGAAAATAAGGATAAAAGGACAAAATAAGAATAAGGATAAAATAAAAATAAAGGTAATGATAGAGATATGTCAATATTGCATCGGGTTGAAAGGTCAAACGCTAAAGTTTCAGTAAAGATGGGGTGGAAGGCCAGTCTAGGTAAGGTTGCAAAGGAAAATAGGATAGTGGTTAGTACGGATATTTAAAATTATATTTCAAGCTTAATAGCAATTAAATGATAGGAGATAATGGATTAAGAATTAAAGTTAAAACTTGGGATTAAAGTTAAAAATGAAAAATTAAAACGTAAATTACAAACTAAGAAAATTAAAACCTAAAGACTACATACAAGGACTAAAATTATTAGATTGAAAGTAACGAGCTTCTAAGGTACTTATGTTGACAGAGGGGTCGAAGAAAAGGAAGAAAGCGTATACACACACGCATAGGTACATACGTACACATACATACGCATACACACACATACACTCACACATACATATACACATAAGCTCACATATCTACACACACATATATATATATATATATATATATATATATATATATATATATACAGAGATAGATAGATATATAGATATATAGATATATATATATATTTACATACACATATATACATATATATATATACATATATATATAGATAGATATAGATATATACACATATATACATACATACGCACATATATAATATATATATATATATATATATATATATATATATTATTCTAGCTAAAGACTACTTTGACCCCCTTAGAAATAGACGTAATTCTAACTTCTAACTGCCAGAAAGACTCAACTCCTTGGACGATAAGCATTGCTGCCGAACTATCCTCAATAATAACTTTTTCGATATAACCATGGGCTCCTCCACTCAGGTCACAGATCTGGTCGAACTATTCCACTTCTACCAACTCAGCACGTATTTCCTTAACCTCAATGAGTGCTTGCTTAGGGACGATGCACTGCTGGTTACTACGGGCCTAAATAAATCCGAATGAGAGAAAACTACAAAAGAATTCCCTAGACAACTATATACACCATCTAATAAAGAGAAAGGTACCATGTAGGAAATCATGGGCCATAATAGATTCCGGGGTCCCATACCAAGGCCAACAATCCACCTGTGGACTACGCCTAAAAGAAGCCTTGCAAATATTAATGCAAATTTCACTGCAATTATTAAATAAACAACACGAAGCTTTTTTCATCATGTTAAGGTAGGTTCTATCACATCTTTAAATTCTTCCATAGGTCCACATGCAATCAAATTCAACACGCAAAACACACCCATCATTTGTCGTTCAATATATATATATATATATATATATATGCATACGTGTTTGTATATGTATGTATAAATGTGCATTTATGTGTGTATATATGTGTGAGTGTATATGTTTACGTGTATGTGTGTATATGTATGTACGTGTATATATGTGTATGTAAACATATATATATATATATATGAGTGTGTATGTATGTATCTATGCGTGTGTGTATACGCTTTCTTCCTTTTCTACCCCTCTATCAACATAAGTACCTTAGAAGCTCGTTACTTTCAATTTAATAATTTTAGTCCTTGTACGTAGTCTTTAGGTTTTAATTTTTAATTCTTAATTTGAATCCTAAGTTTTAACTTTAATTCTTAATCCATTATCTCCTATCATTTGATTGCTATTAAGCTTGAAATATAATTTTGAATATCCGTACTAACCACTATCCTATTTTCCTTTGTAACCTTACCTAGACTGGCCTTCCACCCCAACTTTACTGAAACTTTAGCATTTGACCTCTCAACCCGATGCAATATTAACATATCTCTATCATTACCTTTATTATTATTTTTATTCTTATTCTTATTTTACCCTTTTATCCTTATTTTATTCCTTTCTCCGCTCTCTCTCTCTCTCTCTTTCTCCTCCCTCTCTCCTATATACACCCACTCACAAAACTTATGTCTATCTTACTTTCTCGCTCTATACACACCTTTACAATATGAACTCATCATTCAAAATCCTGCCAAACAAACGCCAGGATTTACTTTGGGTTTGAACTAAGAATCTGCTCCTTCATAGAAGTACCGACCAAAATACATATCCTCTGGAAAAAGATGAGTTGTGAACATTATTCTCCTGCCTATATTCTTCTAACAATCTTTACTCTTTATTCTTCTATTTTATTCCTTGTAAACTGTAAAGTTTCCCTGTGTAAAATATTCATACCTTGTCTCTGATGACGAAATACCCAGTGCGTGGATATACTAACCAACCGCTTGGGTTATCCCATAAACGGCTGTAAGACTTCAAATTTACCCTACCCTTATTAAATTATTCTAAATTACTTGAGTTTTATATATATATATATTATATATATATATATATATATATATATATATATATATATATATATATATATATATATATATATATACCAATTAAGGACTGAACACGAAAAGTGGACAGTCAACATGCTAGATATAGACGTCAAATCGCCATTCACCACGAAAGATTATGTTCTCAGATCAAACTCAACACAAAACCATAGCAATAAAAAGTGAAAAATATACGAAATAAAATAATTACCCATGTACTAAATTAGTTTCAGCTGTTATTTTCCGCAAGGAAAACTGCAGCCATCATCAGCATGTCCGTTGTTATAATGTATTTGCTGGACTAGATGCAAACACGATACCGAAATATCGCGTGCATGGAGTTCAGCCTATTACATTTGAATATATCTTTCAAATGCCTTTACTTTGGCGCGTTGGAACCCGAGAAAACTAGACTGCAGCTAATAATAGCAGCAGTTAATTTATCGGTTAGAGAACATATTTATTTATATAAAATTAATTAAGGGTAGAAATTGATATTTATCAATTAAGACCAGTGGTCTAGCTTTAAAAAAGAATCCGAAGATTTAAATATTTATATATACCAATAAGGACTGAACACAAGAAAAGTGGACAGTCAACATGCTAGATATAGACGTCAAATCGCCATTCACCACAAAAGATTATGTTCTCAGATCAAACTCAACACAAAACCATAGCAATAACAAGTGAAAAATATACGAAATAAAATAATACCCATGTACTAAATTAGTTTCAGCTGTTATTTTCCGCAAGGAAAACTGCAGCCATCATCAGCATGGTCCGTTATAATGTAATTTGCTGGACTAGATGCAAACACGATACCGAAATATCGCGTGCATGGAGTTCAGCCTATTACATTTGAATATATCTTTCAAATGCCTTTACTTTGGCGCGTTTGAACCCGAGAAAACTAGACTGCAGCTAATAATTAGCAGCAGTTAATTTATCGGTTAGAGAACATATTTATTTATATAAAATTAATTAAGGGTAGAAATTGATATTATCAATAAGACCAGTGGTCTAGCATATTAAAAAAGAATCCGAAGATTAAAAATTTATATATACCAATTAATGACTGAACACGAAAAGTGGACAGTCAACATGCTAGATATAGACGTCAATCGCCATTCACCACAAAAGATTATGTTCTCAGATCAAACTCAACCAAAACCATAGCAATAACAAGTGAAAAATATACGAAATAAAATAATTACCCATGTACTAAATTAGTTTCAGCTGTTATTTTCCGCAAGGAAAACTGCAGCCATCATCAGCATGGTCCGTATAAATGTAATTTGCTGGACTAGATGCAAACACGATACCGAAATATCGCGTGCATGGAGTTCAGCCTATTACATTTGAATATATCTTTCAAATGCCTTTACTTGGCGCGTTGGAACCCGAGAAAACTAGACTGCAGCTAATAATTAGCAGCAGTTAATTTATCGGTTAGAGAACATATTCATTTATATAAAATTAATTAAGGTAGAAATTGATATTTATCAATTAAGACCAGTGGTCTAGCATATTAAAAAAGAATCCGAAGATTAAAATATTTATATATACCAATTAAGGACTGAACACGAAAAGTGGACAGTCAACATGCTAGATATAGACGTCAAATCGCCATTCACCACAAAAGATTATTTCTCAGATCAAAATCAACACAAAACCATAGCAATAAACAAGTGAAAAATATACGAAATAAAATAATTACCCATGTACTAAATTAGTTTCAGCTGTTATTTACCGCAAGGAAAACTGCAGCCATCATCAGCATGGTCCGTTATAAATGTAATTTGCTGGACTAGATGCAAACACGATACCGAAATATCGCGTGCATGGAGTTCAGCCTATTACATTTGAATATATCTTTCAAATGCCTTTACTTTGGCGCGTTGGAACCCGAGAAAACTAGACTGCAGCTAATAATTAGCAGCAGTTAATTTATCGGTTAGAGAACATATTTATTTATATATTGAGAAACACAGACGCAAAGTCACACACGCATACACACACATATATATATATACATATGTATATACACACAACGGGCTTCTTTCAGTTTCTCTCTACCAAATCCACTGACGATGCTTTGGTCGGCCCGATTCTATAGTAGAAGGCTCTTGCTGAAAGTACCATACAGTTGGACTGAACCCAGAACCATGTAGTTGGGAAGCAAACTACTTACCACACAGCCATGCCTAGAGAGAGAGAGAGAGAGAGAGAGAGAGAGAGAGAGAGAGAGAGAGAGAGAGAGAGAGGGTGAGAGAGAAAATTGATGCATTTGTATACACACATATATATATGTTTATATATATGTGTGTGTGTGTGTGTGTGTGTAAGAGAACAGTTTTAGAGAAATACCACTGGTTTCATTTTCTTTAAACGATAACTGTTGTCTGCAAAGAATGTTTTATTAAAACTACAGGAACACCGGTGATAATTGACAAAATACCTATTTCTTTACTACCCACAAGGGGCTAAACACAGAGAGGACAAACAAGGATAGACAAACAGATTAAGTCGAGTATATCGACCCCAGTGCGTAACTGGTACTTATTTAATCGACCTCGAAAGGATGAAAGGCAAAGTCGACCTCGGCGGAGTTTGAACTCAGAACGTAGCGGTTGACGAAATACCACTAAGCATTTCGCCTGGCGTGCTAACGTTTCTGCCAGCTCGTCGCCTTATACACACACACACACACACACACATACACACACACACACACAACACACACACACATACACACACACACATACACACACACACATACACACACACACATACACACACACATATACACACACACACACACATATACATGCGTAGGTGTCTTCGTGCATGTGCACATGTGTGTGTGTGTGCATGAGTATATATTTGTGTGAGTGTATGCGGGCGTAAATAGTTGATAATATGTATGCTTGCTTATGGCGTGCCTCCGCTGAGTGCGTGAATGGATTTTGGTATTCGCTGGAAGACATTTGCCCCAGTTCAAACTGAATTTGAACTTTCTAACTAAAGCTCATCAATGCCTGCATTCAATGCCGCGTCATGTGAACTGGTATAAGGATTGTATAGTTACAGTTCTGGTATAGTTACAGTTCTGGTAAATAGACCAGTGTTTATATTTAGTTATGTTTAGAATATCTCAATCTACATCCAGATTGGAAAAGATTGATCCGAACTTGTGTAAATCTGCCAATATTCATATTGACAATTGAAAACATGACAATTTACGTATTTCGCTCAAGACCATAAAAGGGGGAGGATTTGTACAGTTCTATATTTAAGTGATGAGGAATTATGTATATTATTTACATCATTTACATTTGACGGATATTTGCCCTCATCTTGTTTGTTCTTAACACAACGTTTTGGCCGATATACCTCCAGCCTTCATCAGGTGTCTTGGGGAAATTTCGAACTTAGGTTCCCATTCCTAAGGTATTTTTCGATGTTATTATCATTATCATTATTATTGCCTTTGCACATCTTCTAACGCTGGAGATGTACTGCAGTGTCAGTTGTTCACTACTAGTGAACTAAGGTAACACCTCTTATTTTTCGAGCACCTTCCAGAGTAATCGGACGGTTCCAAGCAGTGCTGTTTTCTATTAATATTCAGGTCACTGCTTGGAAACGAACTCGGAATCTTGGGGTCAATAGCCCGCGCTCTTAACCACCATGCCATATACCTTGGCAAAGTCAACCTCGACGGAATGCGAACACAGATGGACTAAATACCATCCAGCATTTTGCCCAGAACGGTAACCATTGTGCCAGTTCCTCGCCTTAAAATTCAATTCAATATTAAATTGTGTCCTAGTCAGGCGAGAAAAGCCCCCAAGAAAATCTGGAGGAAGTGCCTCCACGGCAAATGTATTCAATTATACTATACTTAACCAAAATTTCGAATCCCCAACAGCGCATTGGATACGCAAAGATATTCAATGTTTTTTTTTCTCGTGCCGTATCCCCGTAAGCGTAACTGTGATTAAGCATTATGTTCTGAAAACAACCCAGTCACAACAGAGGGCGCTGAGTTACAGTGTCTGCAATACCATCGATCAACGAGGAAGTAGACCAACCAATCAGGTAACAGAACCATTTGGTCTAGTTTGACAGTAGTGAATTTATTAATACTTAAACTAACACCTCTTAACTTATATTTCATCACAATAGCAGCTAGCAGCAAAAGTAGAGCAAATGATAATGAACAGAACCCGGTGATTCATAATATTAACCTTGTGGTTAAGCGTTTTCCAGATGGGTTATTCGATGTGCCACTGTTTATCTCAATTTTCCAAATAAATTTCGGAGATTTGAAGCTGGAGGCCAATGATACAGTCACCGATTCGGTACTGTACAGGAGTCGGAGAATGAAAGATTTTGTGGGACTTTCCTTTTCACTTTATTTTCTCGTGGTTTCTCATGTTCCTGCGTCCTGATTTTCAAATAGAACCGGGCATGTGCTCAATGCCTGAAAATTGCCTGGAGATGCAAGATGCGTTATAAAAAGGACCCTACCTAGTCACGTGTCTTCATAGCAAGAAACTATTTGTAGCTCACATCGATATACATACAGTGTACATGAAATGATATTCACCTCTCGCTTGATGGAGAACTTTTTTGTTGATCTTACCTTAACGGAACAGCATTGTATATATACATAAGTGTGTGTGCGTGTGTGTGCATGTATGTATATATGTATGTATGTGTATATATTATGCAGTCGGTGCGCCAACTCTGAAAACGCTTTTGGTGTCGAGGAGAGAATTTTCGTTTTTATTTTCATGGCGCCGATGAGAGATTACACACTTGTTACGCTGTCTATTCATTCAGTTACGCTAAGAGCTGTAAGAAGATGAATGAGTTATTCGCTATAGTTGCAAATAAAATGTTCTAAAATCTAATTCAAACTATATTGTTTGTTATGTTCAGTATCATTAATCTTTAACTTCAGCTTGTACTTCATTAAATTTTCTTAGGTATTTTGTCAATTTAAACGTAGCTTGTGTATTGTTTATTATTTTCTATGTCATTTCGTTAACCTTTATCTTAAAATGCTATAAAACGTAATTTTTCATATTTCCAAATCCATTTCAATATAATTTATATCATACAGACTAACAATGCATCTTTATTGTATTTACAATACTTATTTTGGCAGAACATTTTAAACAGCCTCTATTTTGGAAAAGCCGTGAGTAGCAATATTGACTTGTAACAATGAGACATATATGATGATGACGACGACGACGATGATGATGATAAGAATAAGGAGAAGATGGAAGCGGAGGAGGGGTAAGATGAGCAGAGATTGGAGAATGTGGAATATGGCGGAGTTTGACATAAAAATAGTGTGTGAAATTCTTTGATAAGAATACAGAAGAATCTTCTTAAATTGGAAAGTAAAGCTCTGGCTTTGTCGGCAGTTCTTCGTTGTTGCGGAGGTTTCCAAGATATCTGAAAACCTGGAGCCATTTTTTGGTGAGTGAGTTTCATTTGTATGGAAAATATCACGAGTTTGACTCTTCATGTCGTTGCTCTTGGAGTTTGACTCCTCATTTCGTTGCTCTTGGAGTTCAAATCACTTGTGCCTACAGCATAAAGACATAGCATACAAAAACTATGGAAGGCCTGCTTTATTGCAGAAACATGCCGGTGTCACCATTTATTGTGGTTCTCCTTAACGTCTTCTCTCAATCCGTGAGAAGCAATGACCTGACCAAAGGTGGCATCTGAATCTCTTCGTGTAAAACGAGTTGAGTACACAAAGATCCGGAGCAACTGCCCAAAACATCGTGTCCGAACTATAACAATGCAAATAATTAACCATCCTCAACTGATATCGAACTCTAGCAGTTCTAGTAATCAACCGTACTCAACCGATGCTTAAAATATCGACCAGAAAAAACGAAAGGGAAATGTGACCCCGGCGGAACTTGAACTCAGAAGGTTGAGAGAATCGGAGTAAATACTGTAAAGTATGCGATCCACTGCTCGAATGACTCGGCCAATTCACCGCCTTAATAAACCGAAATATTTACTAAATTCTTGTGAGAATTAAAATAGATGTCAGACAAAGGGTAGCCTTTTCAATTAAGAATTTAAACCAGGATTAACGATGAGGGCAGCATCTATGAAAAAAGATCTGTTCACTTGTTTTTCAGTCGTTGGACTGCGGCCATGCTGGAGCACTGCATAGTTGGCTCGGCGGAATAACTAGACTTCAGCACTTATAAATAAATTTCAGTACTTATTTTAATTCTAGTATTTATTTTATCGGCCTTGATTTGAAGAACCGCTATGTTACGGGCTGGTAAACAAACCAACATTGACTAGAAATTATAAGAACTTCGAATTAAACAAAAACAAATAAAAACAAACTGAACGTGGGAATTCTATGCATATTTTTTTTCGTCATTCCTTAATTTCAAGATCAAATTTCTAATCCTGCCTCATTTATGAAGAATTGATTATCTCCCTTGTAATATCTGCGACCACCAGGGAACCTACGTGTATATGAAAACTTCTAACTGTGCGATATATAAATAATAATCATAAAGTAATTACGATGTATGTAAACAAAGTTTGCTTTTCTTTAGAAGCTTGTAGATGTATCAAAATATGTTTCTTTCTTCTCAAGCCATGCCTGGCTCATTAGGGGCCGGTTCCCCGGTTTCCTTGGCGTATACGTTCCCCACCCGGACGGGACGCCGGTCCGTCGCAGGTGAGCTGCAAGATGCAGGAGGAAGAAGTGAGAGAAAGTTGTGGCGAAAGAGTCAGCAGAATTTCGGCCATTACCTTCTGCCGGAGCCGCGTGGAGCTTAGGTGTTTCGCTCATAAACACACACATCACCCGGTCTGAGTTTCGAACCTGCGATCCCTCCACCGCGAGTCCGCCGCTCTAACCACTAAACTATGTGCTTCCATGGATCAAAATATACAGCTACGGAAATATTTTACTCTCAAACGCAAAATAATAATGCTGAATACCATAGATAGGATAGAACATCTTTATATTGCTTAACAATTTCTTAGCAGCCATACTTTTTAATATCAAGTAATGAACTTTTTTCAACAGTTTAAAAAGGAAACAGCCGAAAATATTGCTATTTTTCTCAGCATTAAGTTCATTTGTTTGGTTATACATTATTTTCGCAATGTTACCTTGAACTGTTTTCATATAAGCACAAAAATGACTGGTTTTGATAGAACTGCTCACGGAATTCCACATATATATCCAGTAAAAGGATTGTCCCTGTTGTATGCTGGAATATGGTAGCAGATAACCGTAGAAGGGCTTTGAATTGCCCAGATAATATTATATATATATATATGTGTGTGTGTGTGTGTGTGTGTGTGTGTGTGTGCGCGCGCTTGTGTATATATACATACATTCGTATATACACTATTTATACATTCATTTTCATACATGCAAGCTTATACACGTCTACACACACACACATACCGAACAGTAACACCTGACAAAGTGCATACTGTCCAGGACTTTTCCAATCATGTCCGCTGGTGTATGTTGCTCTCTCTCTCTCTCTCTCTTAACACACACACACACACACACACACACACACACACACACACACACACACTCACACACACATATATATACATATATATTACTCTCTCCCTGTCTCTCTGTCTTTCTCTTCAACGGCATGCATTAAAATATCTTCCACTCTATGCATCCTCACAGAAAAGTGCAGTGCAATATATTCTCAAATCATCTGCCTACGATTTGCTGATTTTAGCGGATAATTTTAGCACAGCAGAACGCCACGAGGATAAAGCAAACTGAACATATTGCTAATTCTAAAAATGTTGATTGCAGTCTGATTTGATGTGTCACCGATTCCATTCTCCCACACAGCCTCTCATTCATATCGCATCTTAGACAACTCGATTATTTCTTTGTATGTACGCCGCAAAGATTACTGAAATTCTGTTATCAATAATGTATCACATTCACCAACTCTTTCCATTATTCTTGACCAATCGCCAATGTTCCTCTCGTTATTTTCTTCTCATGAATTATTGAATTCATCTCTAATACAGATTCTTGTTTTGTTCAACACAGATCATAGAGGACATTAATGTCGTAACAAAATTAGCTTTATATATTTATTTATTTTCCATTTTTATATTTCCATGTTTCAAATGATATTTTGTTTTTACTTTACAGAACAAAAATTACATTTTCGTTTTCCCCCCCTTTTTTTCTCGTTATATTTCTTCCCAATATTGAAGGCATAATGATATGGTGTTCGTTTTTCGTAAATTTCTCCATTATTTTCTATAATCAACAGACTGTGACAGACAGACATTCTATTCAACTCCCTATATCAAGAAGTCATTTACATCCTTCTAGCTCGAAGCATCCATCAATGATATGTCTACGAGCTTCAGACAAAAGGTAATTAGAAACACCTCAAGGTTTGATTCTTAAACTTCAAATTAGTTTTCCAAGTTTTCGAAGCCATTCGAGAACAGATGCTATTGAAAATATCGTTAAGATTGACAACTAAAGTGAAATTCTTCGAAACAGTTAACATCATTATTATTATTTTCTTCTTTTTTTTTGCCCTTCGCGTTGTTATTGTTATTATTATTGATGTTGTTCTTTTTCATACCAGATGTGGAGCCTAAAAGAAACGGTTCCTGAAAGTGGTTAATATCTTTCTTTTTTTTTTATATTTCAATTATAAAACCACGTAAACAACTCGAACGGAAATATGATTGATCTGTAACGGATGCCAAATTTCTGATTGACATTTGTTTCTTGATATTTTGGTTGGTGATGCTAATAACGTTAAGGAATAAAATTGTTTTAACTACTTTCTGCCAGGCTTGGAGATAATAGTTTAACGCAACGTGGAGATTGGCTCGCAAATACCACAATTGCACTCCCCCCCACACACACACACCAACTCATGTCAATGACTATACTATTTGTAATATTATATTGTAAGACCTGACAATGAGATAGCTTTGATTAAATTTTACCATTTCATTTATAAAGCTTTTATATATTCTTTCTATATAAAATTGTATTCGACAATGCTTAAGCATCTCACCACCGTTCTAGATATATATTCAGTTAGTGTCCATTGTAATTCCTTATTGCTGATTAAAATCCATTATATTGTTCTTAATAAGTCACACACTTTGAACTAGCAGATCTCATTATAGTGACACAACATCATTAACTCTGACAGGTCTTGGTAGATTCATGTTGTGCTAAAGTCGTACAATGTTGTACTGTTAGAATTTTCATTACACCGTGTAAAATTAGTTTATCTTCTGTTTTAACGCATCTTATACACTATTAATTCATCAATGTAACTAAGAATTGCTGATCAAATTATCAGCGGAAAACAATAAAAGTAAAGTTAAACAATGAAAGATGCTAACAATTAAAATACACAGCGAGCACAATGCAAATCACCTGTAAATTTATTTCCAACTACAAAAGGTAACATCGATTTCTTTCTTTCTATTTGTGGCGTATAGAAAATATCAGAACGGCGAAAGTTTATTATCGAACTTCAACTTGCAATAGAGATAAATACATTTATGTATGCCCTAGTAGAACATATGAAGTCAATTGCTTGACATCTTGATCAGAAATGTCTAACAACGTGTGATGAAGTCCTATTGATTTCTGAAACAAAATAAGAGGGAACCGCAAAACTTTTACAAGTACGTTAACGGTGTAAGGGATAGGAAATTACTATAGTCCCAAAGGGAATTGGAACCCGATTGAATACCAGGTTCACCGGGCAATAACAGCACACACGCAAACACACACAAAATAAATAAAAAGCTAAGAACATTTGTAAAATAAGTCAATACCCAGAAGAAAAAGAAATGTCAATTTGGAAGTGAAAGCTGTATTCCTTTCATAAAGAGGAAAGAAGAAACTAAGAGAAGAATAAAATTATTGCAAATAATACGATGCTGTCTCAGGATATTGTATGGCGTGGTGTCTTTATTTGGCGTTGCTTTTCTCGGGGCCATCAATGTTAAGTGACGATTCAATGTTTCTAGGAAAGAAAAGAGAGAACAAAAAGAAAAAAATTAAAAAAAGGAAAAAAATAAGGAAAGAAAAAGAGAAGGAGAAACTTCCCTCCAAATACAAACATCTTTTGAATAATGATGAAAATGAAACCATCTGATAACGTAATGTGATATAAAAGCACAACAAGGTAACTAAAATTATGTATATTTATGTATATGTAAGTGTGCGTATACATATATACAGCAATATATATATGTGTATGTATACATACATATAGGTATATATATATATATATATATATATATATATATATATATATATATATATATATATATATATATATATATATATATATGTATATACATACATATGTATATAAATGTACATACATACAGATATACAAGATATACACACATATGTATGTGTGTGAGGGGTATGTAATATATGTGCTATATACGTATATGCAGAGATGTTTGAATATATTTGTATATATATATATATTATATATATATATATATTATATATATATATATATGTGTGTGTGTATGTGTGTGTGTGTGTGTTTGTGTGTGAACACGCGCATACACACAGACACAAACATACACACATATGTATGTATTTATTTTTGTGTGGTGTGAATGAGTGTCTATGTGTGTGTGTGTGTGTGTGTGTGTGTTTGTGTGTGTGTGTATAAACTCTCTTACAATAACACAAAAGAGAATCAAACAAGCATGGGATTATATTCAACCATTTAACAACGAATCAATCAGAAGTATAAAAGGAAATACTTAATGACACCTGAATACCACAATAGTGATGATGATGATGTTGATGATGGAATAGTCACAAGCGATATTGTATATGAAGGCAGCCATCGATTTATGTCTATTCACACATACATAATATAGTATGTCTGAATAAATATTCATAGAAATATATGTGTACAAAGTAGTATATGTTTATGTATAATATACATTCATCGTACATACGTACATACACGTATATATGTATATATTTATGTGTATATGAGGGTATTTATGTATATATTTGAGTGTGTGATACAAACAAAACATCAAAATGAAATTAGACGTTAAACAAACATAAATATATGCGACACGAACGAGTTTTATAGCAAAATCTCATTTAAACATTGTAAAAATATCGGTGTCTCAAAGAAACGGTGCATTGAAAAGCATTATTTTAACATAACTGTAGAAAAATAAATTAGCTAGCAGAAACGCGCCTAATTTATGTAAAACCAAAGTCGATAACGGCTGCATCAGATGTACAAGAAGACAGAAATAAACACTGAAAAAGGAAGCAACATAATTGGAAAGAAATAGATAAAAATCACCCGTCAAAAACAACCCTGCAAAATATACAAAGAAGATACGAAGAAACAATAAAATATATATCCAAAATAATTGAAATACAAACTAACAATTCGTACAATTCTAGGAAAAAGAAAGTGAAAGTAGCAAACATATAATTTAAAGAAAGGCATGAAATTAGCGGAAGGAAAAGAAATGATAATTGAACGATTTCAGACAAAAGCCGAAAAGATTTAGAAAACCCGAGAAAAATAAGATGGACGAAATAATATATTCTGTGAGACAAACTGTTCGGGAGAAGTAAATCAGTGAATTAATGTGAAACATTGATTCAAAGACGACACCGAGAAATGATGGAGCCGAAAGCAGGAAAGATAAAGATCCATATTAGATAGATCAATGGAAGTGAACTGAGAGGAGAGAGAGAGGAAGAAAGAAAGAAAGAAAGAAAGAGAGGGAGAAAGAGAGAGAGAAAGAGTTGAAAATAAAATATAAATACATCATTATTACTATTGTTATTACTCTTCTTATTATTGATGAGCGAGGGTGCATACCATGAACGTGTCACTGTGGTACGAAGCAAATCTGTGGTATTGAGCAGAATATTTGCTGTAGCCCATCTTTTATACCAAGACAAAACAATGTACATGATAACACTTCCAATCAGTTAAGATCAGAAGCCACGTGAGCCACTGCCTGGTACTGCATCAGGGCATTTATTATTATTATTATTATTATTATTATTATTATTATTATTATTATTACTACTACTACTACTACTATTATTATTATTATTATTATTATTATTATTATTATTATTATTACTACTACTATTATTATTATTATTATTATTATTATTATTATTATTATTACTACTACTACTACTATTATTATTATTATTATATTATTATTAATTATTATTATTATTATTACTACTACTACTATTATTATTATTATCATTATTATTACTACTACTATTATTATTATTATCATTATTATTACTACTACTATTATTATTATTATTATTATTACTACAACTATTATTATTATAATTACTATTACTATCATTATTATTATTATTATTATTATTACTATTACTACTGTTGTGTTCTCGAGCAAAACACTTTATTTCACGTTGCTCCAGTTCACTCAGCTGTAGAAATGAGTTGCGACGTCACTGGTTCCAAGCTGTATCGACCTTTGTCTTTCCCTTGGATAACACTGGTGGCGTGGAGAGGGGAGGCTGGTATGCATGGGCGACTGCTGGTCTTCCATAAACAACCTTGCCCGGACTTGTGTCTAGGAGGGTAACTTTCTAGGTGCAATCCCATGGTCATTCATGACCGAAGGGGGTCTTTACTACTATTATTATTATTATCATTATTATTACTACTACTACTTATATTATTATTATTATTATTATTATTGTTATTATTATTATTACTATTACTACTATTATTATTATTACTACTACTACTATTATTATTATTATTATTATTATTATTACTACTACTATTATTATTATTATATTATTATTATTATTATTATTATTACTACTACTATTATTATTATTATTATTATTATTACTACTATATATTATTATTATTATTATTATTATTATTATTATTATTATTACTACTATTACTACTACTACTACTACTACTACTACTATTATTATTATTACTACTACAATTATTATTATTATTATTATTATCATTATTATCATTATATTATCATTATTATCATTATTATTATCATTATTATCTTCATCACAGGTTTTGTTCTGGCTCCTAGAGTTTTTCACGCGTAGCGGGTTTACTAATTGCAACCTACAGTACCATGCTATCCTTTCGTTTCAGGCATCTGGTACTTTCCTGATTATTGTGGTCGTGCCAAGGAGGCAAACCTTTTGCAACAGCTCTACCGAGCACTCTATTCCAATTTTCATTATTTTCCTCTTGATGCCTTCCGAGGATCCAACAATAATTTACAGTATCTTCATCTTCATCTTCATCTTCCATAGCCGGTTTGTACTTTTCTATCTTTTCGACTTCCTTCTTGACTATTCGTGGGTCAAAGGAGCACGCAACGTCAACTATATACTACATGCGGTGCACCTTGTCTACCACTACTAGGTCCGGTCAGTTATGCTCTAGAACTTGATCCTTTCGTATTGGGAAATCCCAGAGGATTTTGCTAGTCTCCGACCCCTCTACTCTCTACCGTTTGTGCTCATACTTGTCTTGCCTCCTTCTAGCCCCGACTTTTCGCACAGTTTCCAATGTAGCACTTTCACTACCTGGTCGTGTTGCCACAACTTGCAGTAATTTGGGAAAAGTCTAGGCCATTTGTTCGTGATATGGGCAATGATTTCATCCACTCAATTGCAGATACGGCACAGCGGGGACACTTGCGCATTCCTTAGTTTGACCCTCAAGTTCCTATCCAGAGCTTGGTCCTGCGCTGCCATTATATTGCTCTCGACCTCTTTTTTAGGATTCCTTTCCGCAACCAATCCTACCTATTTTCCCCTACAACTTCTGTTGTGGCTTCATGGAATTAACTGTGTCGTCCCTTGTTGAGTAATTCTTCTTCACGTCCCATGTTTTTATTTCTTCCTGTGTTTTCCAATTTTTTCTCTGCTCTCAATACTCCCTCGTTCCTAACTGTCTCTAGCAAGGTTTCCTTACTTTGGGCTCGGTATCTCATTACGCTCACGAGTTCGATATGCATGCAGTCTCCCACACTTATCAGTTCTCTTCCTCCATTTGCTCCCTCCATGTATAGGCGATCAGCGTCTACACGTGGATGATGGGCTCCGTGCATCGTTAGAAGCTTTCTTGACTTCCTATCCATCTCCTTTAGTTCCTCCTCTGCCTACTTCAGGATTCCTGCGCCATACCGAACAACTGCAACTTCGCGAGGGTTTATTGACGAAATTATGTTTCTGGTATTCAACTTTGAAGCCAATATTTTCCTCACTCGTCGTGTGTACTCTTTTTTTGTCTTATCGTTCATGTCGTTGGTGTTCGATTCCGTTTTCATCAAGTATTCCCAGGAATTTATAGCTGGACTGAGGTTGAATTGCCTTCATCCTTTCACCACTTTCAGCCATATACCTTCTGATCTGGCAAGCGTTCCTCGTCTCACCACCGTCGTTGCACATTTTGAGAGTCTGAACTCCATCTTAATACCATATAACTAGGCTGTCCAGTTCTGCCTCAGTTTTTGTGAATAGCTCCAGGTCGTCCACGAATAACAGGTGGTTCCGTTTTCTCTTGCCTCTTCCCAGATCATCGCCCAACTTTGTATTCTGTAGCATTTCACTCAAGGTGATCATTCGCAGTACGAATATCAGTGGGGACACACTGTTCCCATGGACAATATCTCTTTTGATTTTCACTTCAACTAATACTTGATTCCCAGCTGTCAATTCCGTTCTCCAGTACTTCCTCCTCCTCCTCCTCCTTATCATCATCATCATCATCGCTTCCATTTTTGTATTTTGAGCCGGTTTGTCAAAAACAGCTTCAAGAAAATTGAATCAATGCCAAATCTTCCTGGGTGAAAATATTTCTAATTTAATTTATTTCCCAAGCTGTGAACTTCAGAACATCTTCTCCGGGTTTAAACATATGATCGGTTGCATCAAGATCTATCACATTTCTATGGAAGCGTTTGTTGTTTACCTTTTATAAAACAACCTCTTATTTAGGAGTAACTGTAAGATATTTTAAAAAGATAAAGAAATAGCATTCGGTGCACTCCCCTTCTCTCCAAAGTGCTGAAATAATTTTCGAATAAAGGAAAACGAATTTAAGAAAAGCAAAATGGTAAAATGATAAAGGGCCATACAGATCTAGTTGCAAAGACAGTCACAATTTGACACGCAAAAACGAAAATAAACGCGACACTAGCAGCGGTAACGACAATAACAAAAGCAACGCAAACGTGATTTTAACAAAAGAATTGAGAATAACCCAATTGCTAGCATTTTACGTTAAATAAAGGTTTTAGATATGAATCGAATGCAAAGAAGGAAGCATGAAATTGGTGTGTCACAAAGTTGTGTTTCTTTCCTGAGGAATTGAAGAGCGGATATTTGATGTATCTTAACTTCATTAAACGATTTGTAGATTTTTGGAAGACGATTGAAAACGTCCTTTCTCGAGAATCTGATAAACGCTGAGCAAGGCACAAGCAACCTATTCTTGCTGAAAACTTAACATGCTAGGGAATTGTGTCCAGTAATGTGGTACAGAATGGTAGGGATATATATATATATAAAAGTATATATGTATGTATGTATGTATATATATGTATGTAAGTATGTATATATATATACATATATATATATATATACAGGCAGAGTTTCGGTATTTCTCAGCTACTAAACTCACCTTTAGAAAAGGGAACTGTATAATAAATTCATAGCAAATCTAATACGTATATGTACTCGTACATAGATAGGGAGAGTTTACGAAAAAACAAAAGACGAAGACAGGTGGTGTACAAAACAAACAGATGTATTAGTATAACGCTCAGGAATAGAAAAAGTCTTTTACGTTTCCAGCCCACGATTTTCTACAGAAAGGGACACAGAAAAAATAAGGAGAGAAACAAGGAGAGAAAAAAAATGTGTGTAGTGGCTAAAATTAATGAAGTGTGTGCTTGATTTTCAAGAGATAGGCCTCGACAAGAAAGTAAGGTAAAATAGTGCTTAACATACGTTCTCATTAGGTGAAGCTGAAACATGTGAAAGAAGTTACAGGAAGTAACAGCATGAGACATTGCAATGACGTTGACTCTTCCCGACAGAGTACTAGGAATTGGTCAGCTGGGGAAACATGGAATATGAGGACTCGATGGATAGGCATATCTTGGTGAGCATCCTTAACGACATGGGATCAATTAGGGAGTTGAATCCTATTATATGTGCAGAGAAGAAATGTGCAGAAAGGCAATAAAATTTGTGATGCAGTAAAGGAAGCTCAACTGAAATATTTTGACCAATGACATTCGTGTGTATATTTTCTTCTGAGAGGAACTGGAGGAGGAGAGAAAGAGAGAAAGCAGCAACAGCAGCAACAGCAAGAGCGACAGCAACAGCAGCAGTAATGAATACTTCAATAGCAACAACAGCAGCAACAACAAGCATATCTAAGAGGCTGCTACTAATAGAGTGTCACCTTAAAGCTAAACTACACTCAACTTTATGATAATTCAGAGGTCAATCGATGAAAGCGTCTTCTCGGGTTGCATTCTGGTCACACCCAGTCGCACTGTGCTGTTGCCTTATGGCATTAAAAAGGAGGCGGGGATTGAACTGGAATGGTAAAACCTTGGGGTTTGGGGAAAAGAAAGTAAGACATGTAAAACAGTCCATTTTCTGGTAAATGAATGAAGTCTCCATATCTGTAAGGAATCAACGTCTGAGCGACGGTAATTGGAAGGGGCTGCAAACTGAGATCAACATTGACAGGAGGAGATGATCTAGTGTAGCGATTTGGGTGTAGATGTTTTTGGCGGGATACTCAGCCTGTTATCACGACTGTATTAATCTAGTGCTGGATTAGCCATTAAGCGAAATAAGCCCGTACTTAGGGCATCAATGGAAGTGAGGTACTACAGAAATGGTAAATGGTTTACGTTACAAAATAAATCACTTTAAACATGCTAAAATAATACTCAGGAGTCCTTGTCTCTACTAAGTATAGAAGTATTCCAAGTAAGATTCCTTTTGAGGATCTGATCAAAGACTTTGCGATCGAAAAAAAGGAGAAAACTTTTCAAATATTAATAACGTGGAAGTATACAAAAATAAATATTGTTTTCCATCTTTTTGTTAGTTTTGTTCCATTTTGAAAAACAAAATTATTTTATGGTTTATTTTTGTTTAGATTTTGAATTGCGTACCAAAATCTTTTAAGTGTTAAAGGCCTCGGTGGGTCTTAAATCCAGATTTGCGCTGGAGGTAAACATATGTTTCGGGCCTTGTGCCTGCAACAGAAACAATTATTTTGATTAATGTTTGTGTTGTTATTGTTGTCATTACTGTTGCTCGTGTTTCTCTTGTCGTCACTTCGTGTTGCTACTTCATTATTGTGCGCAGCCTTAAATGTATTTTGTGTATTCAAGGCTTTCATCCAGTTATATTGAAAGAATTCTCCGTAATAGTTGAGCAGAACCTAGTAGTTGTACTTTCCGTGTTTTGGGTATATTTGTAAGTCACGAGAATTTGGTTTACTAATTTATGCGTATCCTTCTTAATCTTTCACAAAGCGCTTTATTGTTTTGAAGAATTGCATCTATTTCCATCCCCACATTCTATTTCCACAACTCTATATTGGAAAAATGCCTTTATTTGTTTGAAAGATTCACTATTCTTTGTTGGGGTAGGTGCATTGATTAAAGAAGCCCTTTCTCTCCTGCTATCCTTGATCACAATATCTGGTCGAGTACCCATGATCTTCTTTCCTGTTTATTGGCATATTACATAGTAAGACTTGGCGACCAAAGCATGATCGGAGTGATATTTAATCATAGTTTGAGATGTTTTATTTTCTATGTATAATCAATCATATTCTGTTGGCATTTCCCAGTACTGTCGTTTAACTAACAGCGTATGAAACTCCCAACTGTGTCATGTCTACAGATCAATGTGATTAATTGTTTCTACTCCATCCCCATATATTACGATGTCAGTCTCTTCTGGCTCATTACATAGTCTTAAGTGATTTATGAAGAGAAGGCTTTGATTCTGTGCTGCAATGAAGAATCCTTCTCTTTCAGTTTTTACTCCTGCACTTCTAAGCTAGTGTCGTAAAATTTCCTTGTCTACGTCCACCTTGTCCTTCTTTCTTAGTCATTGGATGCTACTGAATTTCGATGTTATCCGTTTTCAAACCTTGCTCCCTTGTTCTTTTACTTGTTTCAGTCATTGGAGACTTGAAGGGCTTCGTCGAATAAGTCGACGCTAGCAATGATCTGTAGCGTATATTTATTTACTCTATCGTCTCTTTTGCCGAACTCTTTGGTTGCGGGGACATAAAAGAAGAAAGAAACCAAACGCTGGTTGTCAATGGCGGCGTTTGGGCAGAGATAAAAGGACATTCACAAACGCGTATATAAATACGCGGAGGAAGAAAGAATAGGAGGGGCTTCTAGTGAAGTCAGTAACACAATAAATAATAGAAAGAGACAAACAGGTCTATGCAAGTGTGCAAGAGATAAAGTATGCCCGTTAAACTCGAACTATAAATCTAGGAAACTGGTTTATAAATGTAAAGTTACCTGGGAGGAAATTGAATACTTTTATACAGAGGCCAGCTCTATTTTTATAAATCAAAAGAATACAAAATAAAAACTGGTCGGTCATTTAAATTCCTTTAGAGATAGGAAAAATAATACGAGTCTAAATAAATAATACAATTAAAGACATAAATAATAGCTATTCTATCGAGTGGGAACATTTTAGTACTGCTAAGCCTTATCGAGTTGGAGGAAATAAATGCTTAGAGGAGCTTTAACAATATTTACATAAAAACACACATTAATTACAAGACACGACCAAGCTCTTAGATGTTTACAGAAGCACAGATCTTTAAGAGATATAAAGATAATTCTAGATAGCAAACGCCCCAGCAATAATTGGGCTCGATATAACTAATAAAACCGAATAACCTAAACATGAACATATTTAATAGACACCATTAATAAAAAAAAAAGCAACAACTACCCTACATAATGTACAACGCATATAATGAACAGCTGAACCGAAAGATGAATGGGAACAACAAGAACTCTTCTGTACAAGCACAACACTCGAAATCAAAAATAACACACACAACCACTAGAATAAAGAAAAGAGCGCTACAAGAAACAACAATATCGACCATAACTTATTCTAAAACCAAGCCTTAACTTCGGGCAGCGACGGGGTGATGGTCAGGTCGACAGCATTTACCTATAGATACCAATACCATACCCATATCTCTTACAGAACATTAACAAAAATTTCCTTCAATCAGTTGACTTTGAGGATGACCAAATGGGCGGACGCTGATGAAGCTGAAACCGACAATATTGCCAGGGTGCATTTGCAACAGTGAATAACAGCTGCAGCGGAAACACGTGTAGTTCATTAAGGTCATTATAACATTAGGTATATAACTATAAAATAAATTTTGTGGATGTACAAGTGTATTTGAATTGGTAACAAGTTTGTATATTGAACAATATTCTCTGCATTATAACAAGTCTTTTCCTAAATATAATACCAAGCCACACATCAATGCATTCTTATGTATTCGACAAATTCCATTTCATACTTTCTCCATGTCTATCCCCACGGTTCCTGCACTTAACAATGGCTTCTTGTTCATTAACATTAATGTTGATCATTTGAATAAAATCGCACATTTTCAGGGAAAATACATTTTATTAAAACGGCTCTGTGCGAAGCAAAGCTAGAAGCCAAAGCGGAGGTCATTTTAACTCAGATCATAAAAGAAATAATTAGATATTTGACTATATTAATTGATATTGCATAAATTGTTGTTATGGAAACCTACTCACAGCGATAAACTCTCTGTAAATCATCTCGGTACATCTCGACCAATTGGTGCAAGATAAAGCTGGAAACTGTTCCTTTTGCTATAGACTATCGTGCTTATTGAAGGAGACACATATTTTGTCTTACTTGTATTATTTGTTTCACTCAACAGACAGCGGCCATGCTGGGGCACCGTCTTGAAGAATTTTTAGACGAATGAATCGACCTCATACCTTTTTGTTATCAGTGTCTCTGGCCGAAAAGCTAAGCGAGGATACGTAAAGACACCAACACGAGTTGGCAAGTGGTGGTGATGGACAAACGCATACATACATACATACATATATATATACATATCAAAATAAGCGACAAGGATATCCAGAGGTAATGCAGTACGATCGTTTCATGCAACTCCATTTAATGAACAATGCAATCATTACATCAACTTAAACTGTTGCTTATTTTGATTTTAATCACCTTATTTTGAAATTGTATGGATAATACCGTACTAAATTCTGGAGCTTCAACTTAAGTACCATATTCATCTGATTGTAGTTTTTTGCTGAACTCATCTACCATACCTAAAGTATATATACATACATACATATCTATCTATCGATATATATATATATATATCTATATATATATATATATATATATATATCTATATATATATATATGTGTGTGTGTGTGTGTATACATATATATATATATATATATATAATATATATATATATATATATATATATATATATATATATATATATATAAGGCACCACCTTGAAGGATTATTAATCGAACGAATCGACACCAGCAATTTTATGAAGCTTTGTATTTATTGTATCGCTCTTTTCCCCGAATCCCTACGTTACAGGGAAGTAAATACACCGACATTGGTTTTGAAGCGGTGGTGTAGGACACACAGGCACAAAGTACACACATACATACTCCGGTTGTCTTTCAGATTCTGTCTGACAAATCACGTCATAAGGGTTTGGTTAGGCGGAGGCTAAAGCACAAACACTCGCCTAAAGTCTCACGCAGTGAGATTGAGCCGGGAATCATGTGACTGGAATGGAAACTTCTTACCCTCACGGCCACCTTTCCTGACCTTTTGTAATGTTTCTTCGCCGGAGAACACCTCCCTTTATACAGTTTGTGCTATGAACACAAGGTGTCTACAAGGAAATGTTCTCTGATGACGAAAAGCAATAGCGTTAAGATGCTCACGCTGGAATCTACCAGAACGTATTAAGAATGAATATATATACGTTATTGTTCGGATTCTCGCTGTTCTGCGCGCATCTCATGAATTACTCCGTGGCCTTATTAGATATAATTAAATCTGCATTATTCAATAGCTACCTATTTTCGAACAAATGTTCGTGGTCATATTAAATATAATTAGAACTGTTCTATGTTATTTTGGTATTTTGTTTACCAGGCATATTTTGACTTCTTCCAGCATATCCTCTGTGAATACAAAGAACGTGTGCTGTATCTGTGTACAAAGCGATATAATTCATCAAAACATATTTTTCTGTATTTGACAATCATTAGTGTTTCGCTTGATTTTCTTGTGGCTTTCTTTGAAGTCTTCTCTTACAAACTAACTACACATTTTCTTCAGACCATCTTCTATTGAATTCTTTATGAATAATCCATTCTTCAAAGCTTTCTTACTACCCAGCTTGTCTTTAAATCTTTCATTCGCAGATTCCTATTAAATATCAATACTTCAATACTTCTCCTGTTTCAGAAATCAGGTTATCTGTTATCATTATATTCTAATCACCCCATCTCTTACAGCAATTATATATATATATATATATATAATATATATATATATATATATATATATATATATATATAATATAATATATATATATATATATAATATATATATATATATATTATATGTATTCTATGTAGAACATATATCATATATATATATTATATGTATTCTATGTAGAACATATATCATATATATATATATGTATTCTATGTAGAACATATATCATATATTATATATATGTATATTAAATATAATATATATAGTATATATTATATATGTATTATATATATATGTATGTATATATATGCATGTATCTATCTATATATAACCGATAATAAATCTATCTATATCTATATATATTTATATATACACCGCTATTTATGATTAACCCATTGACACCGTATGCGATATAAAACGTTATACGAAAATAATATTTTACTTTTTTTCTGTTATACACATGATGCTAGTTATAATTCCTAACGTATCTGCTCACATAAAGAGATATGATCCACAGTTTTGTGGTCAGCATCCTATTTCCATTATTCAAGTTACATTAAAGAACCTGTGTCTAGTTCATTTGATATTCTTATATCAACAGTTCCTTCATGTTATTTTTATTGACCCTGGTTAATACTAAACTACGCATACATTCATAATAATCTCAAGTCGCGAGGTTTATTAATTTCTTGTCATATTCCTTCTCTAATCCGTTACATTTCATTGTCAAAACTCTCTATATTTTAATTCCAAATCCCATCCCATGTCATTTGTAAACACATTAATCATTTTCAATATTTGAGTTGGTTTAACCCCGAAGCTTTGCAAACACACTTTTAAGTCATCCATTAATTGAACATTATTACGTTTATACAGCTATTCCCTCACTTGATGCTCATCATTTTCCTTTAAGTATTAATGCTTCTGCTACCATCGATATTGATTTCCAACACTCGCACAAAGCCACAAACTTTAGAGAATGTTTCAGTCGATTAAATAGACCCCCCCCCCAGTCCTCCGCTGTTGTTTATTTTATCGACACCCGGAAGGATTACGGGAAATCCTTCATCAAGTGTATTTGAACTCAGAGTAAAAGAAACGAAAAAAAAAAAAAACCAAACTCAAACGAAAATTAATGCATTTAGTCCGGTGATCTACAGATCTTGATCTGCCATCCTAATTACTGGTATCAAATAAGTTAATGAGCAATCCTGGTTATATATTTCAATTCTCATAAAACGTCTTATAAAAATATGTTGTTCTTTTCTGATTATTCATAAATAATTCAATAGAAGATGGTCTGAAGAAAA
This sequence comes from Octopus sinensis, assembly GCF_006345805.1. Taxonomy (NCBI): domain Eukaryota; kingdom Metazoa; phylum Mollusca; class Cephalopoda; order Octopoda; family Octopodidae; genus Octopus; species Octopus sinensis. The sequence continues at coordinate 9,379,315 of NC_043001.1, read as the reverse complement.
TGTGTAGTTAGTTTGTAAGAGAAGATTTCAAAGAAAGCCACAAGAAAATCAAGCGAAACACTAATGATTGTCAAATACAGAAAAAATATGTTGTTCTCTTCTGAATCGAATTCCTTTACATTTAGACACAACCGTCTCTTAACATCTTCATATATATTGATGCACTCCGTCGGTTATGATGACGAGGGTTCCAGTTGATCCGATCAACGGAACAGCCTGTTCGTGAAATTAACGTGCAAGTGGTTGAGCACTCCACAGACACGTGTACCCTTAACGTAGTTCTCGGGGAGATTTAACGTGACACAGAGTATGACAAGGCTGGTCCTCTGAAATACAGGTACAGCAGAAACAGGAAGAAAGAGTGAGAGAAAGTTGTGGTGAAAGAGTACATCAAGGTTCGCCACCATCCCTTGCCGAAACCTCGAGGAGCTTTAGATGTTTTTGCTCAATAAACGCGCACAACGCCCGGTCTGGGAATCGAAACAGCGATCCTACGACTGCGAGTCCGCTGCCCTAACCACTGACCCATTGCACCTCCACATCTTCATATTTATATGAGAAGCAGCGTTGTTATCCTTTTATTTATAAACGGTTACTGATATCGTATATTTTTTCAGTAAAACGTGCGAACTTGAGAATCATTACTCTTTTTAATTGTTCCGGTCATTTGACTGCGGCCATGCTGGAGCACCGCCTTTAATCGAGCAACTCGACCCCGGGACTTATTCTTTGTAAGCCCAGTACTTATTCTATCGGTCTCTTTTGCCGAACCGCTTGATGACGGGGACATAAACACACCAGCATCGGTTGTCAAGTAATGCTAGGGGACAAACACAAACATACATGGTGACCCCCTTCGGTCAGACACTGCCATGGGTTTGCATCTAGAGAGTTACCCACTGAGGCACAAGTCTGGGTAAGGTTGTTTTATGGAAGACCAGCAGTCGCCCATGCATACCGGCCTCCCCTCTCCACGTCACCGATGTTGTCCAAGGGAAAGGCAAGGCCCGATACAGCTTGGCACTTGTGACGTCGCAACTCATTTCTATAGCTGAGTGAACTGGAGCAACGTGAAATAAAGTGTCTTGCTCAAGAACACATCACGCAGCCCGGTCCGGGATTCGAGCTCACAACCTCACGATCGTAAGCTCGACGTTCTAACCACTGAGCCACGAGCCTTCACATACATGCACACACATATATACATATATACGACAGGCTTCTTTCAGTTTCCGTCTTCCAAATCCACTCACAAGGCTTTGGTCGGCCTGAGGCTATAGCAGAAGACACTTGCCCTAGGTGCCACGCAGTGGGACTGAACCCGGAACCATGTGGTTGGTAAACAAGCTACTTACCACACAGCCACTCCTGCGCCTATCATTGAAGATAATAACAAAACAGTTTATAGGTTCCATTTTATTTCTACACATTTTTGATTTCTTTTAAGCATTGATGGCATGGCCTTTTAGGTATTTATTTTGTTGGCCTCCCCTATCACTAGTTGAAGTGTCGGTCATTAGACTGCGGCCATGCTGGGATATCGCTTTGAAGAATTTTCAGTCGAATGCATCGACTCCAGCATTTTATTTTTTGAAGCCTGGTACTTATTCTATCGGCCTCTTTTGCAGAACCGCTAAGTTACAAAGACGTAACAAAAACAACACCGGTGACAAATTGCGGTGCAGTGGGGGGGGGGGGGGAGAAACACAGACACAAACACACACACACACACACATATACGACGAGCTTCTTTCAGTTTCCGTCTACCAAATCCACTCACAGGACTTTGCAGAACGGCTACGTTACAAAGACGTAAACAAAACAACAACGGTTGACAAATTGCAGTGCAGTGGGGGACAAACACAGACACAAAGACACACACACACGCACACACACACACACACACACACACACTCATATAAATACGAGAAGCTTCTTTCCGTCTACCAAATCCACTCGCAAGACTTTGATCGGAGGTTATGGTAAAATACACTTTCCTAGGGTGCCACACAGTGGGACCGCACTCGGAACCATGAGGTTAGGAAGCCTACATCGTACCACATAGCAACGCCTATTTATTCATAGATCAGAAGTTCAAAGATACTGACTTATTTTCGTTACACTTGTAAGTAATATCTTTCATTTTAAATTGTCGAAGTTGCCTCATAGTTATAAGGCATAACTATCAGATCACATGGGAATCTTACTTATAATAATATACCTTTATCATATCAAAGCGGAGATTAAATTCTGTCCATTTAATGACATCAAATTTCAACTACAAACTGTCCCTTCCAGTACCCAGTGGTATAGGATGTATTCATATTTACTTTTATATTCATTGAGTCTACAATATCGATTTCTGATCAGAAGGGATTAATATGTCATTGAAGAGACTTATTGCCTCGCGCTGTTTTGATAACTACATACCTTCCCTTCATCTTATTGATTTGTAAAGGCTCGTTCGATAAATAGTATTATGGTCTGATAATTTTAAACGACAATATCCAGAGAAAAATTATAGGATTTCAGCCCCAGTTTCGTGATGGAAGAATGTTAGAAAATATGTGTACAAAACTCACTGAAATATGCTGACATAAACACAAAATCTATATTCTTCCCCTAATCCCTACATATATTACCACTTCGGGACAAGCTGTGCTGTTCAGCAAATTATATCTGATCTGTTTTTGTTGATACTAAAATTTCAAAGCATTGATTTTTTTAAAACTTTGGATCACAGTCTCGAAAAATTCTTTTCCTTTCTTTGACAATCCCGCCACCCCTATATCAGAAGCATTTTAAGGTATCGATCACGACGAGGCTCAAAATCACCAGATCTTTGTAGCTATGTCACCAATGCTTTCCCTTATTACTTCTCGATTTTGCCTTCTGTATTAGAAATACTGCCTGTATATGGACAACTTCTATCAAGTTTGCACAACCGGCTGCCATATCTACAGGGTCAATTTATGTGTTTGATATTTTCCGCGCATCCTTCTGCTTAATCTCCTTCTACGCATATTGTCATTCAAAGGTTTCTGTGCATTTTATTTCCTTGAGCTCCTTGTTAAATATTTGTAAGAAGAAAAAAATTCTTGTTATATGGACAGAAAGTTACGTAAATCATCGATTTTTAGATTTATATATCAAAGTTTGCTAATAAATCATAAATACATATACACACACGCACACGTGCGCCAGCACATATATACGTGTGTAGTGTATATGTTCATTTGTATGAGTATAGACACACACGTATATGCATATATAGATACATACACACACACACATATATTATGCATACGTATGTACGTCCATATACATACATGCATTTTATCTATCTATCTATCATTTTCCTCTCTCCCTCCCCCTCCTCCACTCTCTTAGCCACTACACACATTTTTCTCTCCTTGTTTTTTTTTTCTGTGTCCCTTTCTATAGAAGAGCGTAGGCTCGAAACGTAACAGACTTTTTCTATTCCTGAGCGTTATACTAATACATCTGTTTGTTTTGTACACCACCTGTCTTCGTCTTTTGTTTTTTCGTAAACTCTCCCTATCTACGTACGAGTACATATACGTATTAGATTTGCTATGAATGTATTATACAGTTCCCTTTTCTAAAGGTGAGTTTAGTAGCTGAGAAATACCGAAGGAAAGTGGTAGATGGAAGAGAAATAAAAGAGAAAGTAGGTTGCTCTGTATTGAAGAGGAGGTATGGAGTCAGATGAAGTGAACCAGGAATAAAACATCAAAACTCAAATGATGCCATTTCAGTGTCGTGTAGGGTCTGTCATGGAAAGCAACATTAGCCATAACCGAATGAAGTCATGTGGCTTCGTTGCTGATATATACATGTACGTTAAATGATATCAAAATATAGATACACCTAATTCTTGTCTGTTAATGTATCAAGATATCTGAAGAAAATATTCTGAAGGAAATTATTAATAAGAAAAAATCCTAAAGAGCAACGTTCATTATAATATTTTTATGTGTTAAAATTCGGAATAAATTTATATGGTATCAAACAAATTACGAAACATTAGAGATTTCTTTGCTGTAATTTGATACACCAGTAAATCAGTATTCAAGACAGCTGTATACTAACATATATACAAACTCACAGATGTATACATATACATACATACATGTATATATATATAATATAATATATATTATATATATATATATATATATATATATATATATGCATGTATGTATGTATATGTACACCTACAATATATATATACATTATATGTATATATTTCAACTTTGTGAATGTGAAATATATATTATATATATATATATATATATATATATATTATATAAATATATATTCACATATTCACAAAGTTGAAATATATACATATATATGTATATATATATATATATGATATATATATAATATATATATTATATATTATATATTATATATATATATGTGTGTGTGTGTGTGTGTGTGTGTGTAGTGTAGCATATGCACACATAGCCATATATAATCGCACATGTATGCATACTAGTATAGAAAGCCGTTTTTAAATACATGCATGCATTACACTGGGCATATATGTGTGTATATCTATCTATACACACACACACACACAAACATATATATATTTAAAAATATATAGTTACACATATTTGTGTGTGTATGTGCGTCTGTGTGTGTGTGTGTGTGTGTACGTGTGTGGATATATGCGTTCGTGTACGCGTGCGAAATTTATTATTTATTATAGCTGAAACTACAGTTTTGACTACCCACTCCCGCCAGAAGAAATATTCTGGGAACAAAAATAAATGTCTGGAATGTTTTTCTATTAATCGAGGTTAGGAAATATTTTTATCTATTAAACCGAGGAAGATCGCTATATATATATATATATGTATATATAAACTATCTGGTGGTGCTGTTAAGTTAGACATGGCCTGGACCAACCTTTGGTCGAAACATATCTAGGTTATTTATTATATATATATATATATATAAACTTAGATATGTACATATATATGTATATATATATATATTCATATATGTATATATTTGTATATATATATGCATATATATATGTATACATATGTATATATATGTATATATGTAGATATATGTATATATATACATGCATGTATATATGTATATATACATATACATATATATATATATATGTATATATAAATGTATATATATGTACATATATATATGTATATATATATGTATATATGTATATGTATATAGGTATATATATATGCACACATATATATACATATATATAATGTTTTCGTTATAATTTGAAAGATGGGTGCATATTAAAAACAAATGTAGTTATTCTCAATTTAAAAAACTATATGTAGTAACAGCTTTTGTTGTATACTTGTAGTATATACAAATCATACTAAAGTTCTAAAATTCATCGTGTGCTTAGATATAGGAAACTCTAGTCTTCTCCACATGGCAATACAACAGTGTCATGTCTAATGCATTAAAAAATTTGGTTTTAACAACCACACAAAACTAAATATAAAGTGGAACAATCTTATGTCAAATAATTTATGAAAGATTTTTGCTTATATAAAGTCACGCTACTTTCCTACTTCAACCGTTTGAATAACCTTTAGCATGAAACTTA